>NC_056625.2:174604774-174912829 GCF_002870075.4 Lactuca sativa | reverse complement strand
AATCTAACAGTTACAGGTAGGTGTGGAAGGTAGTATTAGGCCCGTACTACTGCAAACACAGGACTTGTATCTAAGACAAGTGTAGATCTGGGAATCCTAAGGGTGTCTGTGTGTTGTGAGATTCCCTCGAGTGTTTTCTAATTGTTTATATTTTGTGTTTATTTTGAGGATGGTGGTCACCCGTTTGGGATCAAGAGGTACTGGTTCTAGCACTGGCTCATAACCGATTGATGAGAGTCTACATGGGCTTATTGCAGCCAAGGTTACTCGTGGTATTCTGGATGCTACCCCTGTGATCTTTGGTACCATCAAGGAGGGGGTTTTGGAGCTCATGAAGAAGCGGATCAGATCTTTCTGAGCCAAGATTGTTGCAAGGCAGACTGGGGTGCGAACTCCCCTATTTTAGGAGTTCAAGGCATGTGGAGCGTTTGAGTTCTTTGGGGTTAAGGACCCCATCACTAGTTGTCGCTGGATCGCTGACATAGAGAATGCTCAGTGCATGAGCTTTTGCCCTGAGGAGGCAAATGTAGGATTCGCGTCTTGCTTACTGAGGGACAGGGCGCGGGACTGGTGGGAGGAGGTTACCTGAGCTGCAGGGACGATAGGGGTGGTAGAGATGTCATGGGAGGACTTTGTTCAGAGATTCCTTAGGGAGTTTGCACCAGCTATAAAGGTGCAGCAGCTGGCAGGGGAATTCCAGGATCTTCACTAGACTTCAGAAACTGTGGTGGAGATCACCACCAAATTTAGGGAGAGGGCATTAATATTCCCACAGTATATGTATCACTTAATGGACTTTCACATGAGCTTAGTCCAACTCAAACCAATCATAGATCATTAGCCTAAACTATATGTATCACTAATTTACATAATCAGTCCCTGTTAATTTAATCAGTCACTTTTGATCACTAAATTAATTCCAAATTAATTCTTGATTAATACCAATTAAATAATATGATTTATTAATTAATATATTATATTTATAATATATTAATAAATCACAACTAGCCTCTTTCTCAAATATCCATCCTATCAGATTGTTCTGGTGAAGGCAACCCGAAATGGACCATGCTACTATCGGGTAAAATACATACCAATTATAAGTATGGACTTAGACACCTAATCTAACAGTTACAGGTAGGTGTGGAAGGTAGTATTAGGCCCGTACTACTGCAAACACAGGACTTGTACCTAAGACAAGTGTAGATCTGGGAATCCTAAGGGTGTCTGTGTGTTGTGAGATTCCCTCGAGTGTTTTCTAACTGTTTATATTTTGTGTTTATTTTGAGGATGGTGGTCACTCGTTTGGGATCAAGAGGTACTGGTTCTAGCACTGGCTCATAACCGATTGATGAGAGTTTACGTGGGCTTATTGCAGCCAAGGTTACTCGTGGTATTCTGGACGCTACCCCTGTGATCTTTGGTACCATCAAGGAGGGGGTTTTGGAGCTCATGAAGAAGCGGATCAGATCTTTCCAAGCCAAGATTGTTGCAAGGCAGACTGGGGTGTGAACTCCCCTATTTTAGGAGTTCAAGGCATGTGGAGCGTTTGAGTTCTCTGGGGTTAAGGACCCCATCACTAGTTGTCGCTGGATCGCTGACATAGAGAATGCTCAATGCATGAGCTTTTGCCCTGAGGAGGCAAATGTAGGATTCGCGTCTTGCTTACTGAGGGACAGGGCGCGGGACTGGTGGGAGGAGGTTACCTGAGCTGCGGGGACGATAGGGGTGGTAGAGATTTCATGGGAGGACTTTGTTCAGAGATTCCTTAGGGAGTTTGCACCAGCTATAAAGGTGAAGCACCTGGCAAGGGAATTCCAGGATCTTCACTAGACTTCAGAAACTATGGTGGAGATCACCACCAAATTTAGGGAGAGGGCATTAATATTCCCACAGTATGTTGCGGATGAGGGGATGAGGAAGAAAAGATATCACGCTATGTTGAGGGATGACATGAGGGAGTTCGTGAGCTTCTCGGGGTGTAAGACCCTGAATGACATGATCAAGAAGGGTTACGAGTGAAAAATTAAGTTGGAGCTCCAGGCGAAACAGAAACTGGAGAAGGTTCAGACAACTATGGGTTAGGCCAAGAGGTCCAAGACCTCCAATACTCACACCAGAGGCCGGTAGGTTCGGGGCCGTTGCGCCAAGTGTAGCAAGTCGCATAGTAGAGTTTGTCGAGTAGCAGATTTGGGGTGTTTCAGTTGTGTCCAATCATGCCACTTGAGCAACGATTGCCACAAGAGGGATTTGATTTTCTTTCATTGCAATCAGACCAGCCATAAAAAGGCCGATTGTCAGAGATTGGCCAGGGAAGAGGTGGTGGTGCCTATACCAGCCACCTTGAGGATTAACGATGGCTGCCAGGGCAAGGCGGAGGCTCCTGTAGTGAAGAGTAGTGTTTTTCAATTGAACACCGATGAGGCTCATGCAACACCGGTTGTAGTGACTAGTATGTGTTATAACCTTATCTCTTGTTGTTTCCTTTGTTTATGCTTATGTTTATTATGATCTTGTATAGGGACCTTTTGGTCAAGGTTTGTCTACTCATGTTCTGTTTGATTCGGGAGCTACCCGATCCTTTATATATCTTACACTCAACAAGAAGTTTCGAGACGCTCTAGGGACTTTGGATTCCCCTCTGGAGTTGGATATTGCAGATCACCATACCATGAGTGCTTCAAGGGTTTTCCGTGGGTATGTCCTAAACATGTTTAGCGAGAGGTTCTCTATTGATTTGGTGTCGATTCCATTGAGAGGGTCAAAGGTTATCATTGGGATGGATTGGCTGGGTCCTATGGGACCGTGATTGATTGCGAGCGACAGTAGGTGAGGGTCCGAACCCCAAGTGGGGGAGAACTGGTTATTACTGGTGAGAGAGCTTCGCATGGGTCAACTCTCTGTTCAGCTGTGCAGGCCAGGAGATATCTCTAGCAAGGTTGTTCCCGGTTCTTATCTTATGTTTCTGACACGCGGGTTGAGGCCACAACAGATTTGATCATGGTACCTATTGTGTAGGATTTTCCTGATGTTTTTCCTGAGGATTTGCTAGTAGTGCTTCTTGAAAGGCAGGTTGAGTGTCGTATTGATTTGGTACCTAATGCGGCTCTGATAGCTAAGATGTCGTATCGCCTAGAACTGCCTGAGATACAGGAGTTTTCTATGCAGCTGCAAAAGCTGCTGGACAAGGGTTTTATTCGTCCGAACAGTTTTCCGTGGGGAGCACCGATCCTATTTGTGAAGAAGAAGGACGGTTCGCACAAGATGTGCATTGATTATTGGGAGTTGAATAAGCTACCGGTGAAGAACTGTTACCCACTACCGAGGATTGATGATTTGTTTGATTAACTCCAGGGTGCATCTTGATTTTCCAAGATATATTTGCAATCAGGGTACCACCATATGAGATTTAGTGATGAGGATGTACAAAAGACAACCTTCAAGACTCGTTATGGTCATTATGAGTTCATGGTGATGCCCTTCGGACACACCAATGCACCTGCAGCGTTCATGGATCTCATGAACCGAGTCTGCAGGCCGATGCTGGATCACTCTATGATTTTTTTTCATTGATGATCTTTTGGTCTTATCCAAGACCAAGGAGCAGCACGAGCAACATTTGCGTGATTTTTAGAGACCCTAAGGAGGGAGAGGCTTTATGCCAAATTCTCCAAATGTGAGTTTTAGTTGTGCGAGGTGTAGTTTTTGGGGCACATCGTCAACCTGAAGGGAATCTTTGTGGACCCAGCCAAGATCGAGGTTGTGATGCGTTGGGAGGTATCGAGGATTGCGTTTGAGATTCGGAGTTTCTTAGGTCTCGTAGTGTATTATCAAAATTTTATCCAGGATTTCTCCAAGATTGTTGTGCCTTTAACCCATTTGACGAATAAGAGTGTGATCTTTCTTGGGGGCCTAATCAATAATTGGCTTTCAAGAATTTGAAGCAGAGGTTGTGGGAGACCCCGATTCTCGCACTTCCTGGTGGTTTGGATGATTTTTTGGTTTAATGTGACGCCTCTATTTCGGGTTTGGGAGTTGTTCTTATGCAGAGGGGTTATGTGATTGCTTACGCTTTGAGCCGAAGCCTCACAAGGCGAACTACCCCATACATGATTTGGAGTTAGGGGATGTGGTTTTTGCCCTCAAGATCCGGAGACACTATTTATATGGGGTCCGATGTACCATCTACACCAACCACAAGAGTTTGAGGTATCTTTATGACCTTTGGATACTTACCCTCATCAGCCACATACGTTGGGCGTATTTGGTGTACACAGGGTGTACTCAACAAAATATTAAACCCTAACTTTTAGGGCATGAGCCCTATTTAAGCATCTTTATGACCTTTGGATACTTACCCTTATCAGCCTCCACTGCTATTCACGTCCCATTAACCCTAGTTTACCATTATGAGTGCTTTTTTAGCTTGGAAGTGACTTTAGTGGCATTTTGATATGTTTTCAAGAAGAAGAACTTGGAGATCAAGCTTTTGTTGAGGTTGAGCTTCTAGATACAGATTGTACATCAACTTAGGAATCTTTTGAAGGTAAAAAGCTCTTACATTGATGATTCATTTTGGTTATTAGAGTTTAGGGCTTGTTTATGAGTTCATTTTGGTCTTATGAGTTCTTTTTGTGAGTTTGGGCAACTCCATAAGTTAGAGATGTTAGATCTCAGTCCCTTTGAGGTGTTAGATGCATAAAAATGTCATCTTGATGATTGATATGAGCCCATGCATGAAAGCAAGTCCTTATTGTGAGCCTTGTTGGACAAAAGTGGATGTTGGGTTCCATTAAGACATGCTAAGGCATACAGTTGATAACTTTATGTCTTAGAATCCCATAATGGTCAAGATCTAAAAGTTGGATCGTGTGGTTGTAAGAATTAAGCACCTAATCGCTTAAGGTGGTAAGCAGCTCGGTACGTTGGGCGTACCAAGGGTACGCAAAACGTACTGGCAAGTGGACTCGTACGCCGAGTGTATGCCTTTCAGTGGGCTTTTGGACTTTGGTTTGTCTTTTGGACTTTTCGGCCTTAGCTAGTTGTTGGGCTTTGGCCTATTTAGGGTAGGTGGTCCTCAGATTTCTGTTTGTGGGCCTTAAGTGGCATGAGTTGGGCCTTTTGGGATTTAGGGCCCATTATTGTGTTATAGGCCAAGGTTGGTTAGGCCCATTATGGGTAAGGTGAATGGGCCCTAACCTTAGGAGTTTGGATTAGAATCAAGGCCCATGGTTATGGTTTTTAACCTATTTCTGATTAGGGTAATTTGTGTATGTTAGTGTGGGATCTCCTGGATCGGTAGCCGAGCAGTTAGTATTTATCAGCAGATAGTTTGTGCATTAAAGGGTGTATACTCACAGATGGTCATCAAATCTGCAATTTCCTCTTATCATATTTTCGATTTTACAAGTCCTTGTAGCACAAACGGTTATGTGATACAAGGATCTAATGCACGAATGGTTTAAGTATGCTAAAAACAGAATCGTAGATGGCATGGTCATCTGCTTGTACAATCACAGATGGCAATGCCATCTGCAATTTTGCTCTAATATTTTTCCGTAAAGCAATCAAAATAACTACAAAATACTATTACGTTCAAGCCTGTATGATCAAATACAAACAAGAAAGTGATAGATAAAAGTATTTACAACATTGTTAATCGAAACCTCATCTGCAATCAAAGAGAATTTTCCACGCTTAAAATGTGAAAATGAGTTGGAACTTTTTTTGGGTTTAAATATATTTTGTTAATGCACAACTAAATAACAACCCAAAGATTGAAATCCCAGGCGAAATGCTCTCGCCTTCAATTTCGTCGGCTAAATTAGAAATTTCTTAATTTTAGGCTACTTTGTGAAAAATAATTAAGAAAAATATTTATTTTTGTTATTTTTGGTTTTTATCATTTAGTCCCTTTTCCTTTTATTTCTATCATGTGTTTCCTTTTAGTTTGTAATAGGACACCTTATATCCTCTACTTTCAAAATTACATTTTACCCCTTTAATTTTGAAAAACTTTCTAAATTGTAATTTTCACCCATTTTATTTTCTAAACTTTTGTGTTTACACCTACTACATATAATGTTATTTTTTTTATACTTATCACCCCTCAACTTTAGAAAATATCACTTTAACCTCCTCCCCTTCGGCTTTGAAAGAGTTTTTCCTCATACTATATATAATCTATTTTTCTTATCCACCGATTTTATTTACGTTTCAACATAAAACTTTTATGTGTTCGTGCTTATTTTTAAGCTTTTTTCTTGGCTAGGCTCTATCCCTGACTTTTGTGTTTTAACAACTTAAGTCCTTTGTTTCTATGCATGGCTTCAGTCCCTAAGATTTTTGATTTGACAATTTAAGCTCTCTTAAACTTATATTGCTACTGAAATAGTTCTTCTTCTTCTAATTAAATATATTACTGTCACTGCAACGAATAAAATCCTAGTTCATTCTAAAAGGCATTGTTATAAAAACTATAGATACTAATTGGAATTAATAAACCTTCTCATCATAACAATAAATGTAAACAATCCCAAATTTATATCCATTTATTAAGAGTCATTTTCTCTCTTTGTATTCTCTTCGTTTGATTTTAATACTTATCTTGATTAATTAAACAGAGGAACAAATGTTATAGGGATATTTGATTTCAGGGATTTGCTAACGTACAATTAATCAAGAAAATGTATAGAAATTAGTTGGAACTAATAAACCTTTCTCGTTAGTAACAACAAATGATGATCTTGGTTTCTTAGTCATCCAATAAATTTTCAACAGTCCAACCATGATTACAAAAATAGTATCGACCTCGAAAAGTAGATATATTTGTTTTGCAAAATCATTTTGTGTGCTTAATTTACAACTAAGTAATAACTCCTCATTGGTTTAAATTAGATTCTATAAAAATAAACCCTTATTGTGCGTATAAAAAGTTGGTTATCAAAACCAGGTTCAAATAAAGGAATTCAGATTACATATTACATAACAAATAATTGAATTTTATCATATCTTTCAATACATAACCAACTCTCCCAAACAACAAAAATTAACATACACAAGAGACTTATTTTGCAACCCTCTGCACTCACTTGCAGCATGATGAAGTGGTTGAATTTACATAAATGCCCCTGGCTTTTCCCCATCTTAAAATATAAAAACAACACTGTCATGAACCCTGGATTTCTGATTCTGAGCCACACATTCCGATATCCACATCAAGTTTCTGATCTCCTGCTCCCTCAACCGCATGTATGCAAAGAACACACCGTAGTGAAACTGCAAAAAAATCATCAATCACGAAATGTAAACTTACTTACACAAGATTTTAAAAATTGGACCAAACTTGCCATTTTGAGTAAACCACAGGGACTGGATTTGTAATTTACCTGCTGTTCAAAAGAGAGGCAGAGTCGCTTGACCTCCTCTTCATAGAAAGCTTTATCAAGCATTTGACTTTCTCCATATGATAATTTGGAGAAGATTGGTTGATAAGGAGGGTATTTCTCCATCACACCACGAACCTATAATTTAAGAGAAAAAAAAAAAAACTGAATTAGAATTATAGAATTTATTATTTATTATAATAAAGAAAAAGACAAACCTGGTCTATGTCCTCACAAATAGCAAGTTCCTCATGGCCATAAGGGTAACTATTTGAACACAAAATGGAAATGAAATTAATTGAGTAAAAAATAAGGAAATATTTATAAAAATTTTATCATCATATTCACTTACAGTAAACCGAAAGTAGAATACAACTTCCTACGATCTTCTCGAGTAAGCTCGGTTCCAATGCTGCATATGTGATAAAAAAAATAATTTTTTTAAATAATAACTTCACTTTTTAAATATATAGTTAGCAAATTACATGAAATAGTTAAAATACAGGAAAAATATCATATGAAACATCAACAACCAAAATGGTTAAATACAAGAAATTGTTTTTTTGAAGGAATAAATAGTTTTCCACAAATGAAGAAGTTCACGATATCTCTATTGGTTTAAATTAAATATAATACTGTACTTGATACCTACTTAAACAAACAAAAAAAAAATTAATAATATTGTTAAAAGGACAGAATAGAAAAAAAGAACAAGGGTTAATCTCAAAAAAGACCTTATAATTTGTGTTTTTTTCCGGATTAAACTTCAAATTTATTTTTTGCTGAAAAAGACCTTGTATTTTTTCATTGTTTCCGATTTGGCCCTTTTAGTCATTTTTTGCAAAAAAAAAAATTGTAAAATGTGAGGGTTTTCTCGGGAAAAAATAAAAAAGTTAGAGGGTTTATTTGGAAGCATTTAGAAGGTTGAGGGTTTTTTTTCAGGAAAAAAAAAATAAAAAGTTGAGGGATTTTTCAGAAAAAATGAAAAATTACAAGGTCTTTTTCAGGAAAAAAATAAATTTGAGGTTTAATCCAGAAAAACACAAGATATAAATACTATTATTATAAATACTATTAATAAGAAATCAAAAAAATTCGTAATAATGTTATAGAAGAAAAGTAATCATTTGAAAAAAAACATGAAATGGGGTTGAAAATGGTGAAATGAGTTTTTTATGAGTTGGATTTTTCCAACTCATTATAAAAGAAAAAGAAATCTTGGATATTATTTAATGACATAAACAAAAAATTCAACTAATAAGTTTTCAAATAGTTGAAGAACCTGTTTATGGTGATATTAACAGCTCTCCTATCTGCTTCAAATGCTAAAAGATCAGACATGATTTCAGAAGTGGCTCCACCTAATTTCTATTTTTAAATTCAAGTTGGAGATCAGAAATACAGGAAAAAAAACATTTTCAGATTTCAATATAATTAACAAATGCTTACTTGGCAAAATCGATAGAAATCCTCAAGATATGCCTTGTAAAGAGTATTTCTCATAATCTCAATGTTCATATCATCCAAATCCTGCATGTAATCAGATAATGGAATTAATTTTCATTTTAATGTTTTAGATTATGTGTAACTTGTATAGTTTTAATAAGCATATATATATATATATATATATATATATATATATATATATATATATATATATATATATATACCTCTGATGTGATGCATTCAGAGAAGTATGGAGCAAGTGGTGTATCAACAAGCACCAATCTGTAAAGCTCACGCATGTTTTGAGCAACTGCCAGGGTGGCAATACTGGAGAAACAAACAGAAAAAGATTAGCTAAAGAGCAAAATTTAGAAATAATTTAGAGAAGAAATTTAAAATTACCTGTCAAACATTCCCAAAGGGTGGCATTTCTCTAATAGTTCCTGAACATCTCTCTCATGCAAGGTTCCAGTAACAATCAAGACAACATTGTCAATCATGTGACCATATCTGAAATTTTAGGTTCCAGTAAATTTAGATAAATCAACTTTCTTGTCACTCTATGACATTGTTTTACATGTAAATTATAGTAAAAGAGAATTTTCAGAAGGATAAAAGAGAATCTAAATGTATATAGTGGTTATAGAGAAGGGGTATGACTATGGATATCTCTTAGAATACAAGAAAATAAACTTACGTTATGTACTCTAAGAAGGTTGACATAGGTTCAGTTGCTTGGCATAACATGTGCTTATACTCATCAACCAACTTAAGAGTGCATTTCTCTACAATTGTAGTTGTATGCAATGGTGATGGCTCTGCAAGAAAAATCATTACAAGCAAGATATGTAAAGATAAACCAATGATCATCTGACATGCTTAAATGATTCAGAAGGAGAAAGCTAGAAATCTATGTCGATACTAATGGGCCAAATATTCTTTTACTGCTTTAAACTGCATTAATGTCTTAACTCTGTTAAAAAGATTCATCCTTGTAGGACTAAATGAAAGTCAATAAACACACTTCTATTATTTAATCATTTTCATTTTTGTCAAAACCAACTGAGAGATGTCCAGAATATAATTCCCAGTTCCCACAACTTTTCAGACATAATAAGTTTATTACTCATTGAGTAAAATCCATTCAAATGGAGATGCTTGCTGGAGAATAGATATTTCTGGTGAATTGCAGTAATTCATACCTCAAATTGGCAAACGTTTTCTTTATAGTTACGTTTCAAGCAAAAAAAAAATGATTCATTTCATGGAAGGAGCATATCAATCAAGGTGGAGGTACATCGAGAGTCTCCCGATCTAGTTTCCAGAAGATTAGCAATCAATGAAGAACCATTGGTGGATCAATCAGCACAATATCCTTATAGCTAAGCGTTGAATTTAGTACAAAAACTTCACACGCTACCAGTCTGTGGTATGAATAGCGATCTATCTTCGTTCTCCGCTCAAACTAAGCTCACTCACCAACCAAATTATAATGAAAGACGTGGAACCGATCGTAATTGCATAAATACCGAATAGATACGGTGATCTAATCTTCGTTCTTTGCCAAAACTAAGCTTAGCAACAAATCAAATGATTATGAATGACTTGGAATTAACCTTAAGTCCATTCATTTATTAATTGATCTTACCTAAGTAGAGTGACAGGCAGCTTCTACACGAATTCAATAAAAACAATTTCTAACGAATCAACGGAAATGTTAAATCCGTAAAATATCAAGTTGTAATTATACCGTTTTGAAGATAAGGACCGTATTCGGTGGCAGAGAGATGCATCTTGATGTCATCAAGAGTTTCACACTGACAGAGATTGTTGTAATCAGACGCGGTCAATAAACCAGATCTGTGGCCCCTGACGATCGCTTCGAGGTAACCTCCGTGAATGTTGAAGGTCATAGCTTCGAATCCGTACATGTTGTCTGATTGAAAGAGAATTACTGGCGAATTGAATTGGATATGATCAGACTACCCTTCGAGAAACCCTAACAATGGAGATCAACAAGATCAGGAAATAGCAAGGATGAGAAGGTAAACACGAAGGGGGTGAAATGGATCGCGTGGATATCGTTGACAGGAGTGTTTTCGGATCGAATCGAAATTCAGGTATTTGGTAATATGCTTACGTGTCTTGTGTAAGTTGTAACTCGGCATTGCCTATGGGCTTTTATGGCCCAAATTATGAATCAGGTCCGATGGAACTGTGTTTCATGTGTTTAATTGAAGTTAGCATTTGGAAAAAATAATATCTACGTTTTATTTAAAAATTAAATGGAAATTGAGTAATCCATGAGTATTTAGGGGTGTTTGGATTAGCTTATTGCTTATTAGCTTATTTGTGGTATGAATAAGCAATAAGTAATGGGAAGATGCTTATTAAAATAAGATTGTTTAGTTTGTTTCTAATACAATAAACTGATTTTTAAGAATTTTATCAAAACACTCAAACTTAATTTATTGCGGTAATAATAAGCAATAAGCAATAAGCATCCTTTTTTTTCTATCCAAACACCCCCTTAAATTAATATAATCATAATATTTTTTTAATGGCAACTTTCTTCCTTTTGTTGCCAACTTGTGGCTTTTGTTGATATCCTCGATTTTTAGAACCGAAAAAAGTTTCTTTATGCTTTAAAAATCATAATATCTTTTATTGTGGAAATTCCCAGTATATTAAAACAATTTGAGTATAAAATATTGTCTCAAAGTAATACAACTCTAGAGATGTCATAACGGATACACAACATATGTTACAACGTAAAGACCTATCGGTCTTGAACTGTATTGCAGGTCTTCTCTCAGTATCATAATCGAGTCTTCAGCAGTCTTACATTGCTACATGTGATACATATAAATTGAGTGGATCAGGTTGGAAAACTTGGTGAGATACATAGGGTCTTTAATCCCACAGTGTGATAATAATGTATATCTTAAACCTGCAAAACTACTATTATCATTAACACATATATATCATATCTCTAAAACAATATATCCCATCGCGTCGATCCCCACGTACTGATCCTAATGATCTTACAAGATCTAGCCTAAAGGTTCAATATGAACAACAAACCAACGAAGTTGCTTCGGAAATTCCGTGGCACCAAACGTGGATCAATAAAGACATCAAATGAGGGGAATGGAATAAGTTTCACCACGAACCTCCGTTTGTAAAAACCACAAGACAGTTAAGTCAGGGGTAGTTATCTAGATAATTGTGCCTAGCAATAGTCTGACACCATGGGTATTTTACCCCCATACTCACCCTATCCGGCAATATAACACCAAACTTTGCCTAGCAGTGGTTTGACACCATGAGGTGTTTTACCCCCAAACTCACCCTATCCCTCAATACAACATTAGACATACCTGGTAGTGGTCTATTACTGACACATTCTATTAGGTAGTCTACGAAGTTCCCTCAATTACTTCGTGAAAGAAAACGCTGACACACAAAGCTCATCAAAAGTATGGGGAAATACTAATAAAGTACTCCCAGACGCTCCCGTACTCCGACATATAATGGTGTCAAAAAGGACTTTGTACATGAAATTACGTCTGGCACATTATAATACCCTAGTATGAGTAGGACTCGTACCCGATAACATAATAATACCTCGACGCAAGTAGCACCTGAGACACGGAGCTTTGAAAAAGACTTCGTATAAAATGTACTTATAGGACGTATTCCACCGATCATAAATCTCTTTGAACATAACTTCTACTCTTTGTTCCTGTCATAGACGTATCCTTAATAAGATGCTACCCAATATCTAAACTTAATTGAACTAAGCATCCCTTTTAAGTTTTAAGTCTTATCTCATCACTAGGAAAGACAGTAATATTTATAATATCAATTCTATTTAAGCAACATTGTCCTAATCTAATGTATACATTAACACAGAGTATTATGTATTATTATATATATCCACTTTCTTAGAAATGATACTTCTATTTTATTATCATGTAATAATATTATATATATATATATATATATATATATATATATATACATTTTAACACATATAGATAACACATCGTATATCATCAAATATACATGTAACATATATTTCAATCAATAAGCATATAATTCACATATAAAATTTCAACAAATAATTAATATTTTAATTGATATTTGTATTAAAATCATGTTCATAAAAGTAACTATGCACTCACCTATTATGGCTTCAAACCCAACACTCCTTGTCAACTTATTATATTGCCTAAAACATCTAATATCTGAAGTGATATCCAAAAATAATTTCTTGAAAGACTTTCGTTGATATATGAAAATAATTCAAGATGTTGCTATTTATACTAGAATTCAAACCGTCTATCTCTTATCTTTCGTACGATTTAAAATGTTTACTCGTTTAAAATTATTGACACGTATAACTCTAGTTACAAGAGTCAATAAAAAAACAAAATGTATACATTTTTATTAAATAAAGTTGTATGATCATATATTTAAACAACACCTGTTATCTTTAATTAATAAAATATATACCATCATTCTTATATTTCTTACCTATGTTGTTTTGCAATTCACAAATCAATTATAGTTACATTTATGGTCCCTCAGTTATTCTTGTATTAACACAATATATCCTTCAAGTTACACTATAGTCCCTTAACTATCTATTACGAAAATCATTATACCCTTTATAATAAAATCTTATTTAAATCATTTATAATCAATGACTAATGTCGTAAAAAGTATCTGGTCAATTATTATCAAAAAACGAGTGTAACAGAAAAATTATTGTTTCACTACTTGGGTTCACCCTTAAATGTATTTAGACCAAATACGTCTTATATAGTTTGAGATTTTACAATTGTTATAATTTTCATTAAGATTATTTATCCTAAATAATCTTTCTATTTAAAAATGTTATTTTATCACTTTTCGATAACAAGATTTATACAAATATTACATACCCATAATATTTGTCCACATAACACATGTATAATAAAAAATATTTATATAACATGTAACGCATACGCATACGAAGAAAATTTATCCTATTTGAGTATTTTAATTATTTGATAAAATAAATATTTATTATTATTATCCCCTTAACGTCTAGCATAACTCTCGAGCGTTACAATTCTCCCCTACTTAGGATGATTTCGTCCTCAAAACCACAAATTCAACGGATACATATGATTTCCGCTACTCGTTTTTTTTTTTCAAGAGTTGTCTTTAGCACTTTTGCTTTAATGGCTGCTTCTCCCTCACTGGGTTCGACCTCTCTTCTGATGTTACTTACAACCAATCAAAGCCCAATTCGGACCCGTCTCTATGATTGTTAATATTCCTTCTCTTTGAAAGAAGCTTATGATCGTCATATTAATGACTTTATCATCGCCAACGTAGCATCACTGTGTGTGCTCACAACGAGTGATCTTCTTGTTTCTCAAAATCATGGTCTGGTCAAGATCACGACAAACACAAAGTCGTCTACTAACGTACATGTGTACATAATGGTATAAGAGGGTAATACTAGCAATAACAATGGTTGCTAAACTCAGTAGTTTTTTTCCTCTTTGCTGGGACGATTAACTTGCCGCTTCTCAATTGATCATCTTGACCACATCTAAATTACTTGGACACAGACGCACTACAAACATCCTTATGTGTATTTTTATCAACTGTTACTTTTATGGCTTGCTTAGCGATTGTCAAACTCTTTATGACTTCTTAGTTGATGGCAGTGGTCAAACTTGGACCTTCGGTCCTA
Source organism: Lactuca sativa (assembly GCF_002870075.4). Classification (NCBI taxonomy): domain Eukaryota; kingdom Viridiplantae; phylum Streptophyta; class Magnoliopsida; order Asterales; family Asteraceae; genus Lactuca; species Lactuca sativa. The sequence goes on along the minus strand of NC_056625.2, from coordinate 174,898,246 downwards.
ATCTCCGAGTTAAAATCTCGATTCTCATTGCAGACTCCTACTCTTTCTTAAAAACTAGGTCATAGACTCAAACCAAGATAAGTTCTTCACTTTTGCTACAACAACAACTCGAATGGTCATATTCTAATGACCTTTGTTTGCATAATGCAAAAGACACATAACGAACCAGGCTCTTGTCTCTAATAGTCAAATACTATCACGGAAGAAGCCTTCCTTCATGTTCTAAAGGTGATATAATCTCTTCATATCAGGTAGCATTTCAAGATTCATGTTTCTCAATCTTAATGACGACTACAATCCTTTTGTCGACCGTCCTGATTATCTTCTCCATTTATCTTTCGAGTAAATTTGGTCACCACACAGGGCGTGGTTCTCTAAACCAAATCAACTTACTTCACATATTTATATTAATCGGACTTGATTCTTTTTGACCTCTTGGGTCTGAACAAAAATCATCTTCTTAGTCATCACTTAAATGAAGGTAACAACATAAACAAAAAAATGAACTCAAGTATTAGTTCCTTAGTAGCCTTGTGACTCTTCCTAATCCAAGTACGAGTCCTGTGCTTCGGGTAGTATAGGCCTCTACTACCTTTCACACCTACTCATACTTGTCCCAAGAATTGTCTCGTAGTCCCCAAGTTACTATACCAAAAAAAAAACACAAAGCAACTTATCACACATGAGTGTGTTCAAACAAGAACATACAATAATTTCCCCTAGACTCAACTAAGAATTTTGCGTCTCAATCAAGCACATCTTGGTTTTCCTAGACTCACCTTCTAGGACCCTTCTCACGCATATGCTCGATCTAGCATATTTTCATACTTTTCTTAGATCTCTAGGAATTTCACTATTGGATAAGGTGTCTAAGTCCATAACCATTTTCTGGTATGTACTTGACCCAACCCGGCATGGTCCATTTGGGTTGCATGGCACCATGCAATTGGATAGACTAAATGAGAGAAATAACACTTGTGGTTTATTAATATATTATAAGGTCTAATATATTAACAATATTATTTAATTAGTTTGATCAAGAATTAATTTAGAATTAATTAAGTGGTCAAAAGATAACTAATTCAATATATGGGGTGATTATGTAAATCATCCATAACTTATATAGTGGGCTAAGAGGCTCCATGGATAATCAAGTTGGGTTAAACCCATTGGATGCTCCATAGAGGCTCCATGGGAGTTACAAACCCATGGGTCATGGAAATGAAGAGTCATGACACATTAGGGTTTACATGGTGTAACCCTAGATGTGTCAACACTATATAAAGCTCATGTTTCTCCCAAAATCGGCTACACATGCATACTTGAGGGCTAGAGACAAATTTAGAGTGATATACTTTCTCTCCAAGTTTACTCCATAGCATTTGGTGTTGTGTGAAGCATTTGAGGCATCACACTTGGGGTGCTAGGCTCACAAGGTTTCAAGGATCAAAATCAACAACAAGGTATGTAGTTCTATCTTTCATTCAAGCTAAAATTGTTCCCCATGTATACTAGATAGGATCATAACCTTGGAAATCAACTTTGCATGAGAATTAGACAAACATAGATCCAAGGTTATTAGGGTTGCATGTACACTTAGGAAGTGTTAGAATGCTCAAAACCCATCAGTGGTATCAGAGCCTAGGCTTGTTTGTATGATACTTGATGCAAAACTTGTTTTTTCAAAACCTAAAACTATACAGACTGCAAAACTCGACGAGTTCCTTAGGGAACTCGGCGAGTTTAGCTTGCAAAATGCAGTTTCTCGTGTGTTGCTGCTGGAAATGGACTAGAAACATTACCCTAAGCTGTTTTGGTGCTATAAAACTCGTTTTATATGGTGTAATGTTTATGCTAACCCATTTTCAATGGCTATTATCAAAATTACAAGTTTTAAGTGTAATTTATGATTCTTGAAAGTGTTCATATTCATGTTATTAAACTTATGAAGATTAGATGATTATAGGAATTCTTTGTAACCTATTTGGTAGTTTAATTCTTGATCATAATGTGTTTTAATGGAGTCCATAACTTGTCCTCAAATTATGGAAAACCAAAAGTCACACTTTTATTAAAAACCATTAAAAGAACACAAGAGTTATAAAAATGAAGTGTCTTCAATTTTAATACTCAATTAAATTCATAAGTTATGAGAAATGAAAAGTTTTGAAAGTTTACAAAACTTGCCCTCAAGTTTTGGAACAAGTAAAGTCATATTAAAACTTTAGTTCCAACCCTTAGAATTTTAAAAGTTAAAATTCAACCCTTATATTTTATAATATTATAAGTTTAATAATATATATATATATATATATATATATATATATATATATATATATGTGTGTGTGTGTGTGTGTGTGTGTATAAGATCAAGTCGTTTTACCGCAAGTAGGCCTCATTCACGAAGTCAGTCTATAAGGGGGTATAAGGTTGTTGCCTATAAAATGGCAACTTAATGGGTGTCCACTCTCACCCACCGCTTCCTTGACTGGTGGAGGGTCGTTAGCCAAACGGGTAGGACAATGACTTAAAATTCTCATTAAAAGTATAATGATTATTATAAAGTAATTAAATTTTTATAAATTCTCAATCTTAGTGACTTTAGGAAAAATGTGAATAAGGTGCTAATCCATGAAATTACACTTTGCACCTTGTTTAAGTCGTTGGTGGAGCGTGTGTGGTTGACCGTCACACTAACTTGGACTTAACAAGGTAGGAAAAGGGTGACTTAAGGTTTTTCATAAGGTCGGAAGGAGCGCGTGTGGCTTACCAGCACAACGACTAAGTGAAAAAACTTTAAGGGTACCAAGTAATTTGCATGGTTACTTCACACCTTGTTTTGTGATCCTCAGTATCCCAGTCACAAAACATGAAGGGCACACTCGAGATTGAAACATGCCATTGAAAAGTTCAATGAATCTCAAAGAATCTAGGAATTTCTTAAAAAACCAAATAAAAACCTAATATATATATTTCGTTTTCGTGGTGGAAATTGGTGAATCGTCATTCGCCTACCTTTCAAATATGTTATAACTTGGATTACGACATCCCTCTTCTAGGTTATGATATATTGTGATTGGATCCTAGCCTTAATATTACATTTGGGTGTTTTATTAAGGACTTTCTCTATATCTAAACTAAACTTGTTTTCTTCTTTTTCAGATGTCTTCCAACAATGCTACTCCTGGCTCAAATCCTACTGGCTCCTTCTCTCTCATGAACCTTTGTGGGAGAATCATCTTTGATGGATCCAACTTCACTGACTCGATTAGAAACATCAGGATGGTCACTCGATACGAGAACAAGGAATATGTTCTCGACAAGGAGCTCAAGGTGCCTGAGCCAACTGCTACTCTCGAGGAGCTTGCTGAATATGAGGTACATGAAAGAGATGCTACCAAAGTGGCATGCATCATGATGGCCACCATGTCAACCGAGCTCCAAAAGTCCTATGAGGACTACTATCCTTTTGAGATGCACCAGGATTTGATGGACCGATACCATCAGAGTGCTCGTCAAGAGCGATAAGAAATCATCTCCTCTATGATCACAACCTGAATGAAAGATGGTGAACCCATCACAAGCCACATGCAGAAAATGCAAAGGTATGTGGATCGATTGATGAAGTTGAATGTGAACTTTCCTGAGGAGTTAGCAATAGATATTATTTTGCACTCCTTACCTTCATGTTATGATCAATTCCGCATGACATACCACATGAACAAGGAGGAAGTTACACTTAGCAAACTTCAAGGACTCCTAAAGACCACAGAATCAGGTCTTAAAGGTAAGTCAGTTGTGACCACTTCTACTCCTACTCCAAACTCCACAACTATCTTGGCAATCGGGAAAGGGAAAGGTAAGAAGAGGAAGACCCCTTCGAAGGGTACCAAGGGTAAGACTCTTGATGGCTCCTCTTCTAGCGGAACCAAGAAAGGTTTCGTTACACCTTCTTCTGATCCCAAAGAGGCTAAATGCTTCTACTGCCACGAAAAGTCGCACTGGAAGCGTAACTGTCCAAAGTACCAGCAAGATTTGAAGGATGGGAAAGTGAAACCCAATCATGTAGGTATTTACACTATCTCATCTAATAATTCACTCTATTCTAACTCTTGGGTCCTTGATACCGGTTGCGGTATTCATATTTGTTCTGAATTGCAAGGACTAAGAAGAAGTGAGAATATGGAGCATGGAAAGATAAACTTGATCATGGGGAATAGGAAAGTTTCACCTGTTACCAAGATTGGAGTTTATACTTTGTTGCTTAGTAGTGGATTTACTTTAGATTTGAATAAATGTTGTTATTCGCCAGAAATGGCAAGAAATGTTATTTCCTTTCATGCTTTGTATAAACAAGGCTTTACCTTTTCCTTTGATAATGAAATTGGTGGAATAAATGCTTTCTTTAATAATGTGTTTTATTTTAAAGCATTACCTTGTGATGGTGTGTATGAAGTTGTGTCTGTTGTAGATAATTTAGGAAATAATGTGTTGTGTATTGATTCTACTAATGATAATAACTTGTATAAAGCATCCTTATGGAATTGTCGTCTTGGACATATAAGCAAGAAACGCATAGGACAACTCCAAAAAGATGGAGTCTTGGAATCATTTGACCTAAAGTCAGATGATAGTTGTGAATCGTGCTTACTTGGAAAAATGACTAAGTCACCCTTCACAGGATCTTGTGCTAGGGGTGAAGGTTTGGTGGATCTTGTACACACGGATGTGTGTGGACCCTTCAAACATGCCACAAGGGATACCCGTCTCTACTCATCGAGTTAGGCGATGACTCGACGATTTTTCCTTCTAAATGAACACCAACTAAATTCACACCTGACTCGCCGAGTTATATGAACAACTCGTCGAGTTCATCATCAACTAATACTCATGTCCTGTCTTGACTCGCTGATTTGTATGAACAACTCGTCAAGTTACTCTTCATCCTATGAACACATTCTGTCATCGACTCGCCATGTTGATGAACAACTCGGCGAGTACCATGAAGATTGTCTTGGACTCGTCGAGTCCGTTCATGCACTCGCCGAGTACCATGAACTCCCAGAACACTTTGCTTAGTCCAGAATGTTGGGTCACTCCCCGCGACTCCTAAAACCCTTCCACACTCAACTGGTCCTTATGACCCTCACTGATTTGGGACCAAAACCCTTGGACTCGCCGAGTCTATCACATCCCTTACTAAGAACTTCGATTTCTGATGTACAAGACTTAACCAAATGATAGATCTAGGCCCCTAAACTCGATCTAGCACGTAAAGTTACAAACTTTACGTGCATGCATGGGACATTGGAGCTTAAAAGGCTCTAAAATGGTTCTTTTGTTGCATGGGGCCTTCCTTGGTGCAAAAAGCAACCTATATCTGACTTGTGACTCATAAAATGACATGATACAGAAGCCCAAACCCCCAACCATGTTTGCAAACATGTTTGGCCACCAAAAATGGCTTATAAAAGCCCTAAATCACCTCAAAGAGGGATCTAATAAATGAATGAGCAAGGTTCAAACTTTATACCATCCAAAGACTGCAAATGATGAACCAAACTCGAATCCTTCAGTCCCCTCTTGATCCTTCTATGCTCTTCCTTCTCCCTTGAGGTCAAAACTCACAAGAATCACTCAAAAAGCCTTAGATCTTCTCAAAAACGGCTAGGGTTTGCTATGAGGAGTGTTTGGGAGCATAAAGGGGGAAAGGAGGCTTCATAAGGTCGTTTAAATAGCGTGAAAACCCCTGGATTAGGGTTTTTGTCCAAACAGCGGCTACTCGCCGAGTCCGCAGCTTAAACCCCGCGCCTCATCCCGCTTCTACTTGGTGAGTCAGTCCTTCGACTCGCCGAGTCCAAGGCTAAAAATGCAAAAATAAATGAAGATTTAATAACATAATACATACCAAGAACCAGGTGCTACAAATTTTAATAATTTTACCCATCCATACTTGTGAGCACAAAGTAAAGATTCATGATTGCAATGGTCATTTTGTTAAAGTATAAAACAAAATAGTTTTCTTATAAGACAAAGCCACCTTTTGTGGTAAAAGTTTTTTTTTAATCATTACCTTTTTAATATTTTTTTTTTGAAAAGTTACTATTGAGAAATTGACTCATTAAGGTCATTAACTTTTCGGTTTATTTACATCTAGGTAATTTTTTTTTTCGGTACACATCTAGGTAACGAACTTGTTGGAAGTGTTCACATATGACCATTATGATCGGATGTATGCTGTAGTAGGTTACATCCGATCATAATGGTCATATGTGAACACTTTCAACAAGTTCGTTATCTAGATGTGTACAAAAAAAAGTTACTCAAATATGAACAAAACGAAAAAGTAATTACCCTGATAAGTCAATTTGCATTTTTATTAAGATAGTCGATCATAATGTTTGCAATATTAATAGATTCAGTTAAATTCCTTACAACAGTATTTATGAAAATTTAGGAGCACTTAAATTGGTCACGACTTGTTGGGAGTTGTTTTTGGTAGCATAATTATTAAATTATATATATGAGTCATTAACAATACTATCGATACAGATAAAAACTACTTCTATTTTTTGTATTTTAAATTCCTATAATACATAGATCAAACTGCATTGAAGATGGTGTTCTTCATGTTATTGGTCTCTAACTTTGATACTTTTAGTCAGTAGTAACTTTAAATTTTCATATTTAATATCTTAAACAATAAAATTTTATAAAACGACCATGTGTTTTTTTCCACGTCAATTCTAGAGTGTTTGTTTACCAAAGTAGCGTGTTTTAAAAAGATATTTACGAAAATTGTGTGGTCTTAAAAATATTTACCATCTGGTTAAATTTTACACCAAATCAAAATTAGAAGGTAAAATTAAAAAAAAAAAAATTTGACTTATCAGGGTAATTATCTTTTCGTTTTGTTCATATACGGATAACTTTTTTTTATATACATCTAGGTAACGAACTTGATGAAAGTGTTCACATATGATCATTATGACCGGATGTAACCTGCTATAACAAGTTATAGTGGTCATATGTAAACACTTCCAACAAGTTTGTTACCTGGATGTGTACAGAAAAAACATAGTTACCCAGATATGAACAAATTTTGACCTGATAAAATTTGTTAAGTATGTTTTTCAAGTTAACATGGACAAAATAAAAACAAGTTAACATGGACCGGACATTATAAAACCATTTCATAAGGTATTTGGCATGAATTGAAAAAAAAAATCAATGGAACAAAATCTTAGTCAACGGGACTATTTAGTCCCACCCAAAAGGGTGGAAACCGAGTTGGACAACAAATATTAATCTCTACAAGGATTAAAATATCCTCTTATCATCTCCCTCTCTCACATAATTGTGAAAATAATAAACATAAACAATTATTTATTTATTGCATCTCTCGATCAATCTCTTGTATGTTTACTCAATTAGGCTATATATTTCTTTGATCTTATTTCTGAATTTTCTTTCATCTCGATCCTGTCGTCCGAACTCAAGTATTTTCTTGTGCCATACCCCAGGAAACATCAAATCATTTCTTATGCTTTATTATTCAGACTGTAGACACTTATAAATGTCAATGCACCGCTAAAAACTAATTTATGGTTTAAAAGATGGTGAATATGTTTTTATAGAGGAATCGTAGAAGAAAATGAAGAGCGATTATGTTATTTATAATCACCTACTTCACATTGATTTGTGATTTATGTTTGAATCCTCAGTAGGTTGCAAGTTATGTGATTTGTTCTCAAAGTTACACATGCTTTGCAATGTGTGACATTTTTCTTTCAACTTTAGGAATTATGATTGAGGTTTTATTGACAGCTCATTGTTTGATTTTAGTTTTAAAAAAGAGTATAATGTTCATTTCATTTTTCATTGAACGGAACAAATCGTAATGTATATTTCATTGTTTATTATATTTTTTTTGGAATAGATGTTTCCTTTGGTTGACTATATTCCGATTGAATTAGAAACTACAAATCACAATCTAAATAAATGATGAGAAAATTTATTAGTTTCATGGTCATGTTCATTGTTTTGTGTTATTGTGTAACGCCAAAAATTTCAAAACAATTTTTCATTTAAAAATAATCGTTTAATTCTTAAAATACTTTGCTTAAAATCTCATTCATAATCGAATTACAAAACATAACTCCATTTTCACTTGCATAATAAACCAGGATCCTCAAAACATGACTCTTTCTCTGGTGTGTACAATCGAGCCGGTGCCGTCCCATGATCCTGAGAGAAACCCGAAACACATAACACAAAACACTGTAAGCACGAAGCTTAGTGAGTTTCCCCAAAATACCACACATACACATATTAGCCACTCGAGGCTATAACTCTGTGGGTCCGTGGACTCTACTCTATGAACCCTCTGGTTCTAGCTCTGTGAACCTTCCACTTCTAACTCTGGGAACCTTCCGGTTCTAACTCTGTAAACATGCACAACATAAATCACATAGAAATAATACAGTACAACACATAGCATACAAATACTCTGTCACATAACTCTGGTTACCTACTCAAGGTAAAGTATAGTGAGAAGACTCACCTCGCGTATCTCGATAACTCGCAAATCCCGGAAATCACTCGCGCTCGATCCTCCGAGCTATAATCCTCCTATAACACAATATATCTCTAATTAACACTTTCACAACTAAGGTTGACTACCCCTATCAAGTCAACACTGGTCAACTCTGGTCAACGGTCAACTTTGACCGGACTCGGCGAGTGCACTAGAGCGACTCGGCGAGTCTACACGTGTTCACTGACTCCCTAGGATCCTCTCTTGACACGTCGAGTATTTCCCTGACTCGACGAGTTCCACCTGGCATGAATCGCGGGGCCACCACGACTCAACTCGCCGAGTCTCAAGAACAACTCGGCGAGTTCCAGTTTGACTCGGTCCACCTGTCAACCCTCTCTGACTCTCCCTGACTCACTGAGTTAACCCTTAACTCGGTAAGACCACTCGCTGAGTGGTTATGGACAATCTTCATGCTACTCGCCGAGTCTGTTCTTCGGACTCGGCGAGTCTAAGCCATGCATGAACTCAAACTCACTCCTGAGGTCAGATCCGTTCCAGTAACTCATAGATCCAGTCCTTCCGAGCACATTTATCACGTAAAGTTACAATCTTGGTGCTCATGCAAAGGTCCAAAGGCCTTATTTGATGATATGGTCTCTAGGATGCTATTCTAAGCTCATGGCCTCCATTAACACTCATAAATCTTGAGGGAAAAGAGTCTTTGGACCTCTTTGGGTCCAGATCTAAAGCATCAACACAAAAAGAGGCCAATTACTCCATGAATCATTCCACAAAGAAGCCCTAACTCTAAAATTTACACCAAGGGCTGAGAAAGGGGCGAATGGTTACCTCAAATGAAGTCTCTGGACTCAGGAATCACTGGATTAGCACCTCCTTTGGTCTCCTCTTGCCTTGATCCTCTTCTATATGCAAAATCACCCACAAATAATCAAGGATCTTCCTCTTTTCTCTCACAAAACGCTCAAGGACTCTTTTAGGGTTCTCTCTGGGGTTGGTGGCCGCAAATGACGGCCATAAGCCCCTTTAAATAGGTCTCATACCCTGAAATTTAGGGTTTCATTAAACAGCGTGGACTCGCCGAGTCCGGATGCGAACCCTTTCCCAAACCGCGATCATACTCGGCGAGTTTGAGCTCCAACTCGCCGAGTCTCCTCACAAAACACCAAAATTAAGAAGAATAAATAACATCTGGGAATTCGAGCTGTTACATATTGATATAAGGATAATATCGTAGTTTTATCTTTTTGTTTTGTTCCGTAGTATTTTTACTAAACGGTGCACATATAATTTGTTATGTTCTGTTGAGTCCAATGTCCAATTCCGTTCTGTTCCATCCAGTCCGATTCATTCTTATTCATCTGCCAAACCCTACTTTAATTATATGTCATTTATGTGACAAATATATTGATACATAAACAAAAAATAATGAATTAGAGCATGTTTGATTTGGTGCTAACTGGGTCCGATCAGACGTTTTTGTTTGACCTGGTCCAGTCGGAGTGTTTGATTTGCGGTCTCAGTTGGCACCTCTTAGTCGGCCCACAAAATTGTATGACTTGGTCCGCTAGAAAATTAACACTGACCGAGACCGAAACTTCATTTGTCCCGATTTTCCCTTTCTCCTCCTTCCCACACATTCCTTCTTTTCCTCCCACCTCCGACATCTACACCTCCCACATCCATCTACGTCGCTCCTTCCTGCTCCGACTAATTCTCAGCTATGTGTGTGCTAGGGCTGAACTGAAAATAGTGCCACCATCTTCCTCATTCCCCTAATTAGCAGCAACAGGTCAGGTGAGAGTTTCATCATTGATACTTCTTCAATCATCCAATTTTGTTTTGTACTTGAATATTCCTTTGAATTCCTTATTTTTTGCTTCAATCAAACAATTGAAATAATTTGATTTTGTAGATTTTCTTTCTGCTACCTGTCATTTGTCATTTTTCTATTTCGGATTAGTTGTGCTCCAATTGTCAAATCAAAGATAATCAGGAAGAATGTTGATCAAGGTATGACGTCAACGACTCTGTGTGGTTTATATCAATTGTTTCTTAATCGGGCTTCATTTTGATAGTGATTTCGACTAGGTATACTCTATTGCCATATATTGATCTTGATTTTACTATATGTTCTATCTTTATATTCTAAATCGTTCATGTGTGCATGTTTCAATGCTATTTGTATGATTATATCTACTTTTGTGATTGAAATCCATGGTGAATGCTTATTGTCCACTTTCATCCAGGTTACTCGATTCAGGATCATTCACACAATCAAATCCTACTAGTTTCTATTGACAACTTGTGAAAGCCATTGGATCAATTTTGACTGTTTACATCATTGCAGGTAAGGGATAATTTCAATGTTTTAAATGGTGGTTGTTGGATGAAACGTTAACTGATGTAAATTCTTCTATGGTTGCGGTCAAGGTGGCAGTCAAGGTATTATTTCAAGTGTTGATATCAAGGGTAATTATAGTCAAATTGAGGTTGAATTAAGGTTGTTATCATAGCTTTTGTCCATGTTTTGCTGGTGCTATTTGAAGACCAACAATAGATGATCAAGATAATACATTAAACTTTGTGCAGGTTTTGACTTTCATTTTCCTTAATTGTGCAAAATCTATTTGTGTGTTGTGTTATATTTGATATGTTTTAACAAATCTAATGAGATGAAATGCGATATTTGGTGTGAATTAAATTGTTGTAACAATTTATGAAAGTGTTTATTATATTTCTAATTGACATGGTCTTGTTATGGATCAAATTTAATAATAAGTAATCAAAGTATCAATGATCCTATTTGATAGTTTAGTCGCAAACAAAACAAAAGGGTAAAATGGTCATTTTCATTAGTTAGCATAACTAGTCAGACACATAATCAAACATTATAGTTTCAGTCAGAGGCAGTTTCAGTAAGACTTAAGACCCGGTCAGAACTCTGACTCAGTCAGATATGACTTAATCAGTAACTATCAAACAACCCCTTAGTTTGGTCTCTCGCTCTTTTTTTTCCACCACACACATGACCATATAACTTAAATAAATTACAATACTTTGAAATTCAATCAATATTACTTATTTAGATGATAATTAGGACACATGTACAACTTTTTTTTTGTGTGTGTGTGGAAGATGTCTATCTTCTTGATTTCTAAAAAGACACGAGGATGTAATCAAGTAGAGACAACTTATGAGATAATAAATACCGATTAGAAAAATACTCAAAATTTGCTCGAGCTTGAATATATATCTAGTCGAGCTTAAATATTGGAATACTCAACCGGTAAAACCAGTGGCGAATCTAGAACCAAAAACCACATGGTTCCTTATGTAAATAAGACAAAAAAATATGAAAGTGTAAAAAATACTAACGGTGATGGGTCGGGTTGTATGACTTAAATATTTAAACATCACTTTAATAGTTATAATAAAGTTCTTACAATTGAACCCTACGAGGTCTTATAGCTTGAAACATTGTCACAATTGCATCGTTACCAATACCTTTTAAAACATTTTTTTTAATATACGACACTAAATTATCACTCAAAAACTGATCACTCATTTTGTTGCGTATATCAGTCTTTATCAACTTCATTGCTGAAAATGTGCGTTCTACACTTGTTGTTGCTACGGGTAAGATCAATGCAAGTTTCATAAGAAGGTAAATCTTAGGAAATATTATATGCTTCTTTTCTTCAACCATCTTTTTGGCAAGGTCTCCAATACTCTTCAAATCATGAAATCGTTCATTTTCTCGCACATCTTTAATCTAATTTCCAAGTTCCACTTCAAGAACTCGAAGATCGTATTCTATTGGAAACTCTTCCGGATAAAGTGAAGCCATTTTCATTGTTTTTTTCTAAATCAAAGGCTTTGAAAGATTCACTTGGGCACAAGCAAGCAATACAAGGAAGTAAATTCATGTTTGCTTCATTAAAGTGATGGTTCAACTCTTGAAGTTGCATATCAATCACCTCCTTAAATACATCAACTTGATAATGGTGCAAGTTATTAACCGTAAAAATAATATATACACATATAGATTAATAACTAACAATAAAACACAATAAATTTATAAATCAACGTGGTAGTTGGTAATAAGAAACATTACTAACCTGTGAACCTTTGCGACGATTGTATCCATTAAAATATTTATCTTCCAAATCCACAACTTTAACTTCGAGGTTTACCTCCAAAATCACGTGGTGGAAATTTATGATTTAGAGGTTGGAAAGGCCCTTTTTGCAAGTATGCTCTTCTAATTTCATCTCTTTGGTTTACATGATAAAAATCTATACTTGGTGGTTCAAATGGATCAACAGGTAGTGCGTTTAAATCAACCTTCTTATACTTATGTTGTTGTTCACCATCTTCTTTTTTTATAAAACTTATGCAAAGACATTCTTGAATGTTGATGCTTTATTCTGAAATTGAATTATGAAAATGAATGTTATAAAAAGTACTAAACTAATAAGTAATAACCATTATCAGTTTATCATTTATGAATCTTTTGTTATCAAACAGAGTAATAGACAAATCACAAAATCAAGACAATAACAATATAACATAAAAATCAAGACAATAGCAGTTGAACAAACAATGTTTTTATATCAAATACACAAAGAATTCTCAAAATTGTTAACACTTCACAAAAAAAAAATTAAGAATTTTGCAATCTAATAAGTGATTTAGTGATAATGTAATATAAATCATGAAATCATACAAATATACAATCATTAATCAAACAAAGGGTTTTGATTTTGAACAACAAAAAGCAAAGAATTCTGATTTCTGAAATTGTAATGTAATACAAACCTCAATTCCTCAAACCTGAACAACAAATAGCAGTTGATCGATGGAGGGATAGCCCGTGGCCGATCAAAAATTGCTGATAGCCGATAGGCTGCTACCACCGGAGGGGAAGACGAGGATGACGGCAGGGACGATGTCACAAACTCACAATGATGAATGATCGATTCCAATTTTCCAAAGGCAGGGAGTCTGCAGTCTGCGACTCTGCGTCTTTTCCGTTTCTTTTTTTTTTTAAATAAAAATAAAATAATGGATCAATTGGATTGGGCTACAGCTTAATAGATAATGGGCAAAAGATATGAACATCTGATATGAAAAAAAATAGATATGAGTTTTGATGTCAAAGGTAGGTCTTTTATAAAAAATAAGGTGGGTCCTTATTTTTTTTATAAATACTTCATATATAAAATAAATAAAAAGGTAGGTCCTAGGACATACATTCACTCTTACTACCTACGCCTCTGGGTAAAACTCACAAACCTAACCGAACTTAGTAATATTTATATAATATCTTTTATTTTTATTCGTATATATATATATATATATATATATATATATATATATATATATATATATATATATATATATATATATATATATATATATATATATATATTTGAGCCGAGTCGAGTTAAGCTCGATAACTTTATTAAGCTTAATTGGGGGGATAATGACTTAGGAGGGTAATAACGTTTCCCATTTGTCCATGTTAGGTCCTTAACGTTTTTTTTGTGTGAATTGCACCATTAAGGTTCTAATAACCGTTTATAAATAGTCATTTAACCGGCTTCTTCCTGTTTTGCTTAGTTGGCATCTTACGTGTTCGGTGGCATGGCTATAACTACCAGATTCGCATAAGGTCCCATATTTCTTGTGCCCTAATTTGAAGAGTTGAAGAAGAAGAGAAGAAGATGTCGTCGCAAGCCTCCTTTACCTCGACCTCAAACAACCGAATCATGTGCTACTGTGGGCTCCCTACTCAGATTCGAGTCTCCACTACACCACAAAATCCAGGGAAAAGATTCAGAACATGCCCTAATTCGTTGGTAATGTCCAATTTTTAAGATTGAAGCGTTTCTCTTTAAATCTCTATTATAAGTGAGTAAGTTATGACATTTATCCTAAAGCTTTGTTTTTTTTTTCATTTTTTATAGAGAGCAGGGAGAAAATGTGGATTTTGGGAATGGGTTGCTGAAGATCCGGTCACAGAGGAGATTTTTGGTCTTAGATATGAGTTGAATGAAATGAAGAAGAAGATGCATCACCATAAAGTAGCATTGATTGTGTTGTTTGTCTTGTTCTTTGTTAAGTTATTTTGAATGGAGTTATGATGCAATAGACATCTTTTGAATATAAAGGGTACCCATAATTTTGTTATTTTGATTATAAGGGTACCCATAATGTAATGAAATCATATGTATGAATGCAAATGAAGCTTTTGGTAATGAAATCTACCATTGTAATACAAACACCACTTTAAAGTGTATGATTCAACATTGAAGGGTAATATTGTCAACAACAATTATAATGAAGCAGTTAATTATATTAAAGGGTAGTATTGTCAACAACAGTTATAATGAAGCAGTTAACTATATTAAAGGGTAATATTGTCAACAATAATTATAATGAAGCAGTTAACTATATTAAAGGGTAATATTGTCAACAACAATTATAATGAAGCAGTTAACTATATTAAAGGGTAATATTGTCAACAACAATTATAATGAAGCAGTTAACTATATTAAAGGGTAATATTGTCAACAATAATTATAATGAAGCAGTTAATTATATAATCAACCAATAATTATAATGAAGGGTAGTATTGTCAACAATAATTATAATGAACAACCAAATTGAACATAATGTAATGAACCAAGATGATTCAACAAAAAATATAATTAACCAAATTGTCAACATCTGCAAAGTATATGATTCAACAACCAAAATGCAGTTAAAAGATTTAAACAGATGCGGTTAATAGATTTAAACAGAAAATATATTAAAGGGTAATATTGTAACAAACAAACACTCTTAAAAAGGTGTTCCCATTCACCATCAAAAGAGCATCAAAAGCTGGAGTGTTTTGTCCCTTAGTCTAGTACAACATCACATTTAATATCAAAAGATTCCACCCTCACATGCCTACCTAACACCCTACATGCATATATAAGAAAACAAAACATTACAACATAAAACCTGCAATCAACCTAGATCTATAGGTTTCCCTGAGCTACAACCACTACCATCCTTGGTCACCACTTTTTTCCTCAGGCACTGCTTGGTGATTCTTTCAGAAGCTTTCCTCTTCCTCACTTGAACTGCTCTATGAAATGGTCTTGTAGAAGTAGATCTTTGCCTTTGTTGTGGAGTTGCAGGAGTGGATCTTGGAGTTGGATGTGGATTTGCAGAAGTTGGAATTGGAGCTGGAGTTGGAATTGGGGTGGATCTTGGAGTTTGAATTAGAGTTGAAGTTCGAATTGGAGTTGGAATTGGAGTTGGAATTGAAGTTGGAATTGGAGTTGGAATTGGAGTTGAAGTTGGAATTGGAGTTGGAATTGGAGTTGAAGTTGGAATTGGAGTTGAAGTTGGAATTGGAGTTGGAATTGGAGTTGAAGTTGGAATTGGAGTTGAAGTTGGAATTGGAGTTGGAATTGGAGCTGGAGTTGGAATTGGAGTTGGAATTAGAGTTGCAATTGGAGTTGATCTTGGAGTTGGAACTGGAGCTGGAGTTAAAGATGTTGGATCCGGATCACCTGTGGTTGGATTTTTTTTGGTGGGCACCCTTTTTTGTTATGCCCACTAACATAGCAGATTGAACGCTTTTGCACCTGCTTTACTCTTGATATTGTGTGTGTGCTTGATATCTCCCTTTCTGCTGCACTTTTTCTCCTCTTAGTAGATGGCCTTCCAGGTAGCCTTCTACTCTTTGGGGGTAAAGGCTTTGTGTAGTCACTTTGTGTCCACAGAGAGCTATCATTCAAAGGATGAATAATATATTTATAGCAGTTGAGATAAGTTGCCTTACTGTAACAACTAGCTACATAATCCTCTGAGTTCAAGTTCATGGATGAAATTGCAGCCACTCCATGTACACAAGGTATGCCAGTCAACTGCCATCTCCTACATCCACAAGTCCTTCTGATCAGGTCAACTGCATACCTATCATTACATAACACCACCTCAAATTGTTGATATCCACAAGGGTACACTGCCCAGAATCTGTACATAAACATTAAACAAGTAAGACCACATGAACAAATGTATATTTATGCTAAATAACAAGTAAATACAAACATTCTTACCTCTGTTTGTCCTTCAAATCTACTATTTTCTTCCTAATGGATGGGCATATAGTTAAATCCCAAGACTCTCCCTTAGTCCTCTGATAGTATAACCTCTGTATCACATAAACCCTGATATCCTCCAACATTGCTATTATTGGTTTATGTCTAGCCTAAACTATTTCAGCATTAAAACTCTCTGAAATTCCATTTTCAATAGCATCACAGAATACCCCTTCTACTTGAAAAGCCCTACAATAACATTTAGGGTCCCTCTCCATGAGATAATCAAATGCCCTACTATCTAATTCCTTGATCTCTTTCATAGCAACTTCATGTTTCTGTTTTGTGGTAGCCTTCACAGCCTTCCAAAAAGGCTTGATAAAATGCTCACCTTTGAACCTTGTGTTGAAGTTGGCTAGTATGTGCATAGCACATAATCTGTGCTCAGCATGAGGAACCATTTCCTTGATAGCTTCAATTAAACCCTGTCCAATTTACAGTGTTAAATAATTATTAAACTATAAAGTTAAGAGTAAACATGAGTAGTACCTTGTGTCCATCAGAGAGAATAGTAAGTCCATTTCCATTGCCTCTTTCAATATCATCCATCAGTAGATTAAGGAACCATTTCCATGTTTCTTTGTTCTCAACAGTTACAACAGCCCAAGCTATAGGGAACATGTGATTATTGGAATCCCTACCCACTACAGCTAAGAGTTCACCCTTGCAAATTCCTTTGAGAAAGCATCCATCAATCCCAATGACTCTTCTACACCCCTCTACCCAACCATCTCTTACACCTCTGAAGCATACATAGAACCGTTTGAACATTGTACTTCCATCAGGCATATTGTCCACTTCCATGCTTATAGTTGATCCTGGATTAGCTCTTTTGATTTCAATGCCATAGTCCCACAACCTACTATAATGCTCTTTCAGAGTGCCTTCAATCTTAGACAAAGCAAACTTTTTTGCATTTCTACATTGTCCAATGCTAACTATGATGTTGTATGCATTTGAGATTTGAGCTTTCATCTTCCTCAAACTAAGCTTGGGGTTTTCTATAAGTACATTGAAAAATTGTTTCCCTACCCACTTATAAGTCACTAAGCCTATTTTAAAAACTCTACCACAGTTATGAGTTGATTTAAGTGACTTGATCTGAAAAGTCCTTTCCTCTTGCATCCAAGAAGCCCATAACCTAAAAGGACATGTAGGTTCTTTACCTTTGCAACACTTCACTAAAAGTCTGTTTTTATCATTCTTTTCATACCACAAATCATAACCATGCTTAACAGCATAGTTGGTAAGACAATGTTTGAGTTCACTAGGATTGGTGAATTTCATACCTAACACAGGAGCCATTTGATCCCATTCTTGCTCAGAATTGTGCACAGGGTATACAGGAGGTAGTTGCTCAGCAGTAGGATCTTCTTCCTCTTCATCATTTGGGCAAAGTTTGTTCAAAAACATGTCTTTCTTCTGCATACCTTGAATACTTGCTCTTGCCCTGTTCATAGAAAACTCCTCATCATCCATCTCGTGTTCCCAAACCTCTTTATCTATTACATCAACTTCATCTTCGTTTGAGTTGGTATCATCTTCAACTTCAGGCTCTTCCATTTCAATCCAGTCAAATAGGGGTTCATGCATATGGTCCACATACACAGTTACTTTCTTTTTGTCATGAAGATACTCAAGAAATTCATGATAATCACAATCGTTTTGCAATGTGGCAAATCCTTGACACAATGTTTGGCCGTCTGGACAATAGTATACATCTTTGCACATCCTTCTAGTAATCAGCTCTAGGTGAGCAATGAATTCAGAATACCCTTTGTCCCTGAAATCGGCGTACCTTATCTCCTTTTTATCTGGATCAAAATACGTAAATGGCCTCGGGAAGAAGTGCCCGTTGTAGTGGGCTTCAACGACCAATGCATCATCTTTAGCCATCTAATCTGATCGGGGTTGCTCGAAGAAAGAACAATGAGAATGAAGAGATAGAGATGGGGGATTTGTCCTGCCCTAATTTATGGAGATAAATACACACGCAACGCCTTAATAATGTCAACTAATCATTCACGTAATGGTTTAACAGGAAGAAGCCGGTTAAATGACTATTTATAAACGATTATTAGAACCTTAATGGTATAATATACACAAAAAAACGTTAAGGACCTAAAATAAACAAATGAGAAACGTTATATTTTTACGATTAGTAAGGTTTGTGTGGTCTATCATGGTCTTTGTTTCTAAATCTTATGTTTGAAAGCGATAAAGAACCATGATAGAAAAAATGTTGATGATAAATAGTGAAAAAGTATAACTCTAATAAATACATTAATTTTGACTTATATGGATGTATATTTGCCGCATTGAAGAAAAGTCGTAGAAATCTAATAATTGATTTTAATTTATATGGATACATATTTGCCACATAGATATCATATTTTTAGGCTAAAAAGAGTGTCAAACTCATTCAAAAAGTGATGTCATCTCAGCATCATGTCAGCATCATTACAAACCCACTAACAAACCACTAGTTCTTGGAAATGGTTACCACTCTATAATATTTTTCTTTTTATTTTTTTGACATTATTAGATTAAATTAAAAACATAATTCAAATAAAAACACACATTAAATTAAAAACACATTACATTATTTTAAAACATACAAATTAAAATCTTATTAAAAAAACATAAAAACAATCCTAAATTACTTAAAGAAACATAAAAATATCAACTAAAACATAAATATTAGAAAGAAAAAGTTTATTTTTTTTAAAATGGATTGAACGGTCATATATACAACCGTTACTTCCTTCCTTTCTCTCCCCTTTTTTGATTCGTTGTCTTCGTCCGTAGAGGGTACTACACCGCAAGCCACCTACATACACTTGAGACGGTGTTCACAACCTAGCATGGCAACTCAGCTCGCTTCCATACCGGAAGGCCTTACGAAATAATTTTTGAGATAATAAAATATTAAAAACATAAGATCTTCAAAATTCAGCAGCTTTGGATTGGATGGCCTAATTTGTTTGTATTCAAGTGGACAGGTGATTTGTCATAACCCAAAACAGAAGACATAAATAAAAGGGTAAAGATAGATCCATGTACAAATTTCAATGCATAAAGTACATTTTCTAATGCAGTTTTGTTCTGGTTTAAGTAAGTGCAACTGTATGAGAATGATATAATCAGTGGCTCACATGTTACGCGAAGTCGAACACTCGTCCTTTTGTGCAAGAGTTTGTGGGTTTTGAAGGGCGACGAACGGAGGCCAGACATATCCACCATCACCGACGGTTGATCAACTTCCGATTCACTTTTCCGGGCGCCTAACTTTCCAGGCAACAAGATTTCTCAATCCTTTTCAACTATCCATCTAATTATCACGCTATCACGCTCATATTAACGGAACCCTAGAATCGAGTAACATGTTATATCATTCAATTAGTGCTTAAATATCGTCTCTCATCTTACGAATATTACTAGGTTTATAGATCTAGGATTAGAATACAAATAGGTATTTTAATGGCACTTGATTATCGATAATCTCACGCGAACTAGATACATATACATGATTGGTAGATTGAAATTTCAAAGTCGATTTTTTATATCTATAACAGTCGTTGAGGATGTCGACGCCGGCGAGGAAGAGGTTAATGAGGGATTTCAAGAGGTTGCAGCAGGATCCTCCGGCTGGAATCAGTGGTGCGCCATATGATAACAATATTATGCTTTGGAATGCCGTCATATTTGGGTAGGTGGAGCTGTGGATTAATGTTTGTTTTTCATGGCTTCTTTGAGATGATGATGATTGATTGTTTTACTGATTAGTTTTGTTTGCATTTCAGCCCTGATGATACTCCTTGGGATGGAGGTGTGTGATCACTTCTATGATCTTTTTGATTTATCATACATTGTTTTAGTACAATATATTTACATATGAGTACTATGATTTGAATTGAAATTGATAGATCTTTGTTGAATTATATAACATAACACCCTCAGGTACATTCAAGTTGACACTGCAGTTTTCAGAAGATTATCCAAATAAGCCACCAACAGTTCGATTTATTTCCCGAATGTTTCACCCAAACAGTAAGTTAGCATTATCAACAAGATAATATCTTTCAAATCAATGTATATGGGATAATGGGAATATGGGATTGCTTTCTTATTTTATTCCTTTTTTTGTATTGGGTAGTTTATGCAGATGGGAGCATATGTTTGGACATTCTTCAAAATCAATGGAGTCCAATCTACGATGTTGCTGCCATTCTTACATCAATTCAGGTATGCTAGCTTTGATATTATGTGGGGTCATTCTCTTTGAAATTTAACATCTTTGTATGCTTGTTCACATGGGTTTTTAGATAAAACTTTCATTTAGATAAAAACTTCATTTATCAAACTCTTACCCACTCAAACCTATGTTTTATCGAATTTGCACGTAATAAAGAGGATCTGGGAGGGCATTTTTGTCTTTTTTAATACCCTTTCCTAAAGAATGACCAATTTCTTCAATCACAAAATTTAATGAGATTTAGAAAATTCCAATTCCTTTGAGTTTGTCAACCAAACACAATTTTGACTAGAATTTACATATTCCAATTCCTTTGAAATCCATGAACCAAATAAAAAGGGAATGAAACCAAATAAAGTAACAAAATATTAACAAATTTTGAAAAACAAAATTTTCTAATTCCAAATTTGTGAATTTTAGTCATTACTGTGCGATCCAAATCCAAACTCCCCAGCAAACTCTGAAGCAGCACGGTTGTTTAGTGAGAATAAGCGCGAGTACAACAGAAAAGTGCGTGAAATTGTTGAACAAAGCTGGACAGCCGACTAAAAACATCAACATCCGCTGCTTTCATATCTTATCTCATCTCTGTACCTTTATAACATATATATATGCTTCTTTGAGAACACACCACTCAAACACTAATAATGCAAAACCAGTATAAGCTCAATTTCTAGGCAAATTTAAGTTTTTTTCTTCTTTAATTCGTGATCATTTGCTTGCGTTTTGAGACTTTGTTGTACATAATGATTTCTTGTAATATATTGGCCTGGAATTTTCTTTCTTTTTTTTTTTTTTTCAATTTTTTTGTTGCTTGAAATGATAACAAAGGTTTTTTTTTTTTTTTTTTTTAATGGGTAAAGTGACTGACTGTAATGTTGTTTGCTTGGATAAAGTTCGGATGATCATTGTCTAAAAGAGACTAAATGACATTTTACCTCATGATTTAAAAACGTATTTCACAAGATTAATCAATTTTGTCGTGAGGAATTGAGAGGGTGAATAGGTAAAATGCTGTTGTGTTAAGCGGATAAGCCAATATTGTTGGTTTAATTGAGAGCTTATGTTGATAAGCTTGTTAAGTCAAAAAGAAACTTCCCTCGGGGTGTTCGTAACTAAATGGCTTTGTATTTGCAAGTTTATTTGATTTGTTACATGTTATATTTACAAGATGACATATTACAAGTACTTGATATGGAAGTGTTTTTCATTTATACCACTACATATTTGTGGCTTTTTTATATTTTTGAATGATATAAAATCAATAGTTGAGTCGATGCACTCCGAAACACAATAAACAGTCCCTTAGACTTAGTGGCAGCTCCAACATCCACTATATAATTAACAACAGCGGTACTTGGCGACAATAGTTTTTGCAACAGTGGTGGCTATATATTTTTAACGGCGACGACTCGTCGTCGACAACTAGAAAACAATAGCATAGCAGATCAATGATGTTTTCTTAATGTTTACAATAAAGTAAAAATATTTAAAAAGCCATAAACATATCTGGTGGTGGAAATGAGAATGGTGCATCTAGATCTGGTAATGCTTCTGATAATATTCTACAATCATGTTTTCTAACTGACCACAATAAACGTAATCATGTAATCATGTTGAAGTCATAAATTGACAATGTATATTTTGATAACAAACACCTTTTCCCCCTTCCTTTATAGAAATTTTGTTTGTTAGTAGGGACAAAAAGTTTGGTCAAAAGGTAATTTTGTCATTTTTATAAATATCATGAGATTGGGAAGATTCGGTTTTATAAATTGTGTTTATATATGTTAAAGTAACTTTTGTGATGAAATATGATGTCAAATTAAGTGAATTAGGCATGGAGATGTACATTTAAAACAAAAAGGGTGAAACGGGAAATTATATAATTTTGAGTACCAATATTGTGACTTAATAGATTTGACACCTGTAACTATTCAGCCAAAAGTGTCTTAATGGAGTTGTTAAACTCATTCCCACCTACATGTAAGTTCATAAAATTTAGAGTTATTATGATGAAGTTACAATGATACAAAGTTAGAAGTAAAAATGCTATAAAAACTAGAATCAAGAACTACATCTGATGAAATTATGTGATGCATACGAGGAGAGGTAAGCGATACGTGTGGGTGATTTTGACTGAGAACGGTTTTGTACATTTACATTACAGGAATGAGTAGCATACTTTGTAGACGCGACGTGTAATTGGGTATTAGGCAACGATAGTTGAAATTGAAGAGAATGTGACACATGTATGTTAGAAATCAGACGACATGTTTTATGGATATGCGATGTGTAATCGTTGTTCCAGAATATGATACAACAGATTTATGTCAGTCATTTGGTTCATCCTTCACCGACAACACCGATTGAGAGACAAAGAGGAACGAAGTTGGAGTTGTGATAAAGAGTATAACTTCCACCAAGAGATCTTAAAGAATAATCAAGTCACTTAATCTATATTAAGTGAGTTTTCTCCTTTATTTTACTCAAACTTTTATGATTTTTCAAAGGTAGGATTGGAAGGAAATTGATGGAATTTGTTGCAATTGCTTTAATCTATAATATGAAATAATAGTTAGCATTTTAAACATGACTCCAAGTTGTTATGATCAATACATAGTGATATTCATGAAGTTGAGTGCGAAGAACCCAAACCCTTGATTGAAGAATTATGCGATAATTGAAAATTAAGCTCATGCCTTAATAAATTAAGTTACATGGATAAGATAAATGTGAAGCTTAGTTAGTTTTGTCGACAAAAGTTTGAAATGAAAATTTTAGGTGATTATGTGAAAGATTGTATTAAGAATGAAGTACAAATTAAGTTCTTAATACAATAAGTCATGTCATTCATGAAGTAGAGCATATAACAAGTTTTGGAGCCATTTCAAGTTGTTTACTTGGTTTAAACTAACCAAGCTTTATCTCAGATGTAAATAGGGCCGACTCGACATAAAAGCTTTCAAAACAGACAATCCTGAGCAATGGTGGTTTCTCGGCTGTGGAGGGTTACCGGTGGCTCCTCCGGCCTCCGCATCACCGGGAATGGGTCAAGGGGTTTAGTAAGAAGTAAATGGGACAGTTAACTTGGTTGTAGATCGCCTGATAAGAGCTCTGGCGGCTTCTTCTTCTCGGAAACCCTAAACGACAGCCACAGAAAAACGCAACACTCTAATCTTGGTTTCTAGGGCCCAACGAAGGTGGAGTTGACTTTCTTAAGGTCATAGTTACATCCAAATAGGGTTGGGATCAATTTGCTTTCGAGAAAATCGTTTTGTGTAAAGCCAAAAAGAAGAAACGGACATGGACAGTACCGGCGTCGCATGTACATGGAGAACTAGAAGACAACAAAATATGATTTTTAACAAAAATGGTCCCTCGGGTTTTGGTCTAATGGCAACATAACTAGTTATGAAAATTACCAATTGATCCCTGGACATATAATTCCTAATTATGTTAATTAAAATTGATCTATTTAGGTGTTATTAGTATTTTTGAAATTATTATTATTACAACAAAATATTCAAATTGATTTAAATTCCTTCGTTTTACTATTTATCTTTTATTTCATCCCTTTCTAATTTATTAATTCGCATAAACGAACATTACAAAATTTATTTACTCTTTTAATTAATTAATCAAGTATGCAGCCTATCTTTCTAATCATATAATTACCGTTTTCATTCGATAAACCCTTATAAAAATACTAAGATGAAAAACAAGGCGTTGCAATTTGTTTCTTATATAAGTGACATAAAAAGCATCTCCAAATTTCGTATAGGCATCTCTTGATCTTCTATGAGCCCAAAAAATATTTTTAGGACAACCATCATCACACAAATCCATGACAAATTACTATGCATTATCCACTAATGATTTATCTTGAAAATGTTTTATAAGTTTATAGAACCCCTTTCCTCTATATTGTTTTCTTTGTTCAGAGAAGACATTAACACATTGTTTTGAAGTAACCTCAATTTCATATGATTTTTTTATTGTACTAATAGCATTTTTAACTGACAAGCTTTCAACCCTAATTGTCTAAGTTCTACCATAAGAGATTTACATTCCATTAAACGATGGAACTTGTTATGAGACTCATCTTTCATCACCTTCGCTGGTGTCATGCTCAAGTTGTGATTATGTGTGTCATTAAATGATTCCACCAACAATTTCTCATCCTTTTGCCTTGTAATTTGGAGCATTGTTTGGCATCCAATTCTAACATCTCTACGACGTTTTTTTTTTCTCATTTGCAATTGAAACATTTTTGTTTGAAACCTTCTTTGTTGCATATGTATGTCTTCCGATAAGGCTTATTTGTTATCGTGTTTCTACATATGTCATCTTTACGTATACTAAAGTCATGTAAAAACAATTAATCAACATATGCATCATTGGGTGTATCGAAAACCTTTCCTAATATACTTTCATCATTAACTTCATCTTCGTCACATTCAATGTTCATATCGACATCTTGAAATTTTTTCATATTCATATGATGCTTCCACGAAATCATTTGTGTCAATATCTTCAGTTGTATGTAGTTCAATAGCTTGATCAGTTGCTTCAGTTTCAAACATTATGGTCTACACAAAACCACGATCCATGTTTCCAAATAAAAGATTAACACCATTTTGTTTACTATTAATTAGGATTGAAACATTATACGTAAAAATCACAATGAAAACCAAGAATAAAGAACTACAATAATTAATTACATTGGATATTTATCTTTCAGAAAAATCAGAACCACCAGCAACGTTGAGCTCTAAAAAACATCAATGTCAACTATAAAATCTCAAAACAAATAAGACTAAGCAACAAATTCCGAAATCAGGAAACAACAATCTCAAAGATTAAAATTCAAAAAACATGAAAAACAAAATAAATGTCTTATATTAATGTTTTAGAAAAATATTTGGAAGTGTTCTTAACCGAAAAACAAAGAATTTGTAGTTTTTTTTGAAGGCGGTCGATTTCATGAACCAGTTTCTTCAATGCGATATCTTTGAACAAATCCCATGAAATCCAATTTCTTGAAGTTTTTTTTAGTGAATTCTGTGAAATTCGATTTCTTGAATTAGAAGCTATATGAAAAAAATCCAATTCTTGAACCTTTTTTTTGTTCCCTGATTTAGGATTTAGGAATCTGATTTCAAGAAGCAAAGCTGTATAGAAAACTTTTTTTTTTTGAAACAGTGATCATCATAGAAGTAGTCGAAAATTAAGGAAGATGGGATCCCGATATTTTCATAAAAATAAGGAAATAAATTGAAACGTACCATTTTTATTTTTTCAAGGAAATTGCATTTTCTTTTTCAGCAAATTAAATCACTAATCAAAAATCATGTACTCATTTTATGATGGCATGGACTAAATGCAAAACAAAACCAAACGAATGGTCGAAGTTTTAAAAAAAAAGTTGAAGACCAAACATCTAGAGTCCCCCAAACCACAAGACCATTTGTGTAATTTACTCTTAATTAACACGCAGACTACCCCAAACCTCCATACCACAAGACCATTTGTGTAATTTACTCTTAATTAACACGCAGACTACCCCAAACCTCCATACGTAAGGACTAAGACATCCTATACTTTTTTAAATCTTCTGTCCGTTGCTTTTCTTCAAGTGTTTTTTCCTTTTTACGTAATTTGTCTTTTTTGTACTCCATATACACATTAAAATTCGAATTAAAAACATGAACCTCCTCCGCCATTTTTTCTAAATAGGTGTTGTATCCCGTTAAACCAACTGAAGAAGCTTTCTTTTTGGGATTTTCTTTAATTTCATCATCGTTGAGGTCAAATCCAACACAAGTATCCAAAAAAGTTGTATAGTTTAAGTCGGATGTTTTTGATTGTTTTGTAGCACCACTTGTTTTTAAATTTTCTTTCCAATTTGACTCAACATTCATAGGCAGTTCAGGCTCAGGCTCGGAGTTAGGTTTGGAGGCGGGTTGGGGCTGAGGTGGACCCTGTTCAGATGCTACAGCCATTGATATAGAAATTTTTCGTAGACTTTGTTTAGATTCTTTAGTTTTGGTGGAAATGACTAAATTGCCCTCGAGATTTGGTGCGCAGACTTGGGGTTGAAATTGTTTCCTAGCCAAATGACTGCGAATTTGAGCTTGTAGAAGTATGATGCCTGTGAGGGACAAAAATGTCCTACGAGCCTTCGCATGTAGTTTATTCACGTTAGTATAAGATAATGGGTTTAAAAAATTATTTTTTAGAATATTCCATTCCATTCCCTATTTGACTACTATATATCACATAACTAGGCAACAAATTGAAATTATTATAAAATAAAGAAGCATTTTTCCTTTCACAAAAACCAAAGAATATTACCAAATAGCCCCTGACAGCTGCCTGTGCTTTGCTAGCAGCTTGCTCTAGTATGATTGACTCATCTTCATTTTCAGTATTTAGCCCAATGGTACTTCTTGCAACTTCACTTGTACCATTCATTAGATTCACACTTGAAGTCTTCTCTAACTCTGTATGCTCTTCACTGGGATGTGTAACAAGAGGGACTGAGCTTGAAATCACCATGGAATCATTAACAAAATCGTTTGATGTTGCTTTAGCAGTAATGGAGGTCTTGTTTCCTAAAGTAGTATCCTTCAACAATGAAGAAATAAAGATCAAATTGATTTTTCATCAATCACTTAAAAGAATTATAAGTGATGGGTGTAAACAGATTTTTCTTGCTTGATAGAGATTAGATGTCGATGATCTTTTACCTAAAAGTATAGTCTGGATCAACTTTCCTTGAGACTTTCTCATTGTTGACAGATGGTGATTGGAACTGGTGTACCCTTCAAATTTATGCATAATTTAGGAAGAAGCTACTTTCTTATATTGTAGGAATTCACTTTGGGTTTCGTAAATTGGAAATTGGAGGAGTTATATGCAAACATCCATGGTAATTAAGTAATTAGGAACTTAAGCATTACAGTAGAGCACAGACATTTGAGAAGGTCGATCAGTGAAAACAAAAACATTTGGATAACATCATAAGTTCATAACATGTTCACGATTCAAATAAGACATCTTATAAAAATCGAAAACCAAATACAAACATCATACAAGTTTCTAAAATCCATCGAAAACTTCTTTATCGAAAACAAAAATTACGTTTTTGAACATAATGTAATACAGATCTGCAAATGTACCTGAAATCAGACAAACTCTCAAAATTCAACCCTAACTCGCCAATCGAGGAAAAAGAAAACACACAAAAAATCGACGAGAAAAATGAACAAGCGGATATATAACGGGTTGAAACTCGAAAGTTCAAATCAAAGGGGATTTTTTTACTTTAATTTTTTGATTAAATTAATTATTATCATACAACAAGGTGTGATGGCAAACAATTAAAAAGTTGCGATGCTAAGCCTTTTTGTATGGTAAAATTATTTTTTTTAAAGACTACATTCATAGATTTAGAGAATATAACATTGTTATGCATGATCCGTTGTATTCTATTAATAAGTTTCACTGCATCCGGCGCGAGGAAACCAAACGTATTAAATGCAAATGGTATGAACACGTATTGATTTTTTCATGCACGATTTCTCATGTTTGGTGACTTTACCTGTAGCAGCTTTTAAAGCAGCATGTCCCGCCGTGAAACCCCCAGCCCTTAAGCCCAGTAGAGGGGATACCCATGTAGGGTCCACACATGTGTGTTTCCCTCCGACCCATCCAAAAATCAAAATGTCAGCCGGTCTAAGGG
The DNA here is from genome assembly GCF_002870075.4 of Lactuca sativa. Taxonomy (NCBI): domain Eukaryota; kingdom Viridiplantae; phylum Streptophyta; class Magnoliopsida; order Asterales; family Asteraceae; genus Lactuca; species Lactuca sativa. The sequence continues at coordinate 174,869,525 of NC_056625.2, read as the reverse complement.
TTGACCTTCCTTGTGTCGGGTCAGTCAAGAAATTCATAGGCGCCTCTTTCTTGGCGGAAACCCGGACATGCTTCAATATGTCAAACAAAACATCCTTAACCATATTGTGCTTATATTTGAACCCCGAGGGTTCTTTACAGTGAACTACATGCTCTCCAAAAGAGTCCACACATGTCTTGCGACACATCGGACATATCTCGTCAGCTAGGAATATTGGAATCAAGAGTCGATATTTGAGGATAGTACGATACTTCACATGAGACATATGTTGGACAAGCCCACATATAGGGATAGCTAGAAGAAAATCTTGAGCATGTGGTGCATGTAAGCACTGATAAACCGCTTTCTGTCGAGCCGTCATGTCGAGATGTAATTCCACAACTTGGACAATTTTATGAAAAATGGCACTCGCCAGTGTATTCTAGGATTTAGGGAGGTGTCTTTAATAGTAAAACTGCTAAGATAAATATCCGGAAACTTGTTATGAAGAGAAGCCAAGGCATAATCATAATCAGAATCCATACCATATATGTCGTTATCCCGTAAGATGTGGTCTTGCAATACCCAAGATTTGGCCCTTGATGCAACGGAAGCACATGAGGTAGCCTCTACTGCCGAGTATAAACTCAAACCACCAAACCTAATGGGTAAGGAAGCAATTCGCCACTGCATGTAGCCAAAGAAAGGGCCACCACAAAACACAATGTCCTCAATCGCCTCACGCAACCCATTGTCAAAGAAAATTGTCGCCTCCTCCATGTGAACGGGTTGGCATGTCCTCAGACCAAACAAAATCTTAGCAATACTCATACAAGACTTAAGCAGAAGGAGCTCACTCTAGGTGTCAGACAATTATGGAAGAAGGCGTATCAAATTCACAGCATTTTCGGCTATCTTTATGTCTAAGTTGCTCTACTAACATCTCCCCCAAGAAGTTTCATCCCCAAAGGCGGCCTCCCGGTGCCAGCCGAGAATATCCACTTATGTGGCTTCCTACCATCACATGAGGGACAAAAGATCTCAGTTTTATTGATATTCAGCTGAAGGTTCAATTTTGGGCCAATCACCATAATGATGTCAAACGCTTTGGCCACCACTTCCGAATCTCCAATAAGTGTGTCATCATCAAGATAGCATGCATAGAGAAGAAGCTTGCAATTGTCTCTAATATTATGCAAGAGCAGGTGCAACACAAAGGCATAGAGAAGTAGTCCCAAGGGGTCTCCTTGTTGAACCCCAGTAGTTGACCAAATATGTATGTTGCCTAGATACAACCTTGTTGCTTGACCATATAGGAATTCTACCCACAAGGATATACAAGGACACCTCAATATGATCTCATGAAGTAATGCGCATCTCTCGACAAGGTTAAAGACATTATAGAAGTTCACGTTAAGCATGGAAAGAGATCCATCATCGTGGCACTCACTCAACACCCTATTGGCGCTATGTAATACACCCCCAGCTTCACCCGACACCCCGAACCCGAACTGAAAATCATTGGGATGCTTGGTCATTTCTTTACCAACACCTTTCATAGCCAACTTGGAAACCAAACATCTCCATATAGTACCTACCGCAATAGGTCGTATGCCCTTGTCAGGTTTTAAGAGCGGCGTGAGAAGAGCAGAGGCAACAAATTCTGCCAAATTCGAAGGGCGTCTTCCCCTTAGATATAGATTAAACACAGATGTAATAGCACCTAAGAGGTCTTTGGCTATAGCCGAACCTTCTCCACAAATGGCATCCAAAATGTGATGAGCTCTCAACCCGTCTCTCCCACACGAGGTACCTTTAGGGAAGGTTTTAATTCCCCCAAGGACATTATCAACATCCACTACAAGGGGAGGTTTTGAACATATGGTGCTGAGAATGGAAGGTGGTGGCTTGTATGGATGCTTATCCTCCAATGCCTTTGTGGTATCACCCCCAAATTAAGCAACCCCCGAAGAACATAAAACTTTCAATGCTGCTGTAAAATGTCCATTGGCAACCTTATGAAGACATTGTCTGACATTGGTGTTGCCCGGTGTTCTTTCCTCCTGAATGTAATCTTCTTTTTTGTCTTGTTACTCCGGTCTTGCATTGTCAACTAAGTTTTTAACTAGCTTGGCAATACCGTCTTTAGTCCCCCAAGTAGCTAATGCGGTCAGGATATTACGATGTTGCAAAGACTTCCTGTTGTCATACCTATTTTCTTGCTTATTCTTGAGCCTGAACACCTGAAGAGTACACCTAGGAAGAATTAACAAAGCAACTCACGCTTCAACGGACCCGGAATGAGCAACCACCTTGGAAAGGACTTTTTTCAAAGCCTAAGAGAAAGCCATACAACAATTATGAGGGATGCTTTTTGACGGTGGTGATAGGTAGTTTAAAAACAAGACCAAGTAGTTGAGCATCCATCACCGACCCATCATTGAGGTCGGCTTCCGGTCCATTGGGTGGTGGCTTTGGAATGCCAAAAATATGCCCGCTCATGTCATCATCCCCGACAATAAACTTAATCAGGCCACCCAGGTGGTGACATGAACGACTTAGGGCATGAAGCCCCATGTAATTCCCACATATCTATTAACCAAACTCCTTAAAAGTTTCTGCCACAAACATAAACAATCCATGGTCAAACTCAAAAGTAATAGCCTATCTTAACAAAGTTTTGCGTTCATCTGTATAGAGGTGTAAGCTCTTAAGATGAGATATCATATGGAAAATCCCTTTACTTCCAACAATACCATTTGGGCAACATTGAAACCCCTAAAAAGGACATGACCAAGTACCACTCTCGAAGGAATGAGAGGACGCAAAAAACACACAAATAAAGTTTATTTAAGCCTCAAGGTGAGACCCGAAATTAGAAGCACTAACCCAAATGAAAATGTAACACTCCAACAAAAGGTTGGAGTGTGCACAATGAAACCAACATCAGTTAGAAACTTGTAACGACCCAATTTTCAAGTCCAAAAATTTCATTTTTAATTAAACACTTTACGAAACGTTTGAAAATAAACAACATTCAATCATGTCATTTCTTAAAACATATTACGTGTCTGAAAACCAAAACATGAAATCAACCATAGTGTCAGAGTACAAATCCCAGAATAATCTCATAGTGCGGAAAACGAGATGTGTGTATGATGTGCTGCTATCGTGCCAGCTCCTTCCCTTTCGCTGAAGAGGTACCTAAAATGTCACACCCCAAAACCTAGAACGGCGGAAACGTTCTGGGGAGGAGGACGTCATGTAAAGTATCACAACACAGTAAAAGTAAACAAGCATACAACATCATCCATTGCATTAAATATATAATTTTAATACAAGTGTGTTCTTTACAGTTATAGACACCAAAAATAATGTGAATCGAGATAGTAAGATGAGTCTTGGAATGCGCTCCATCTTCTCAAAAGATGGCCTCGGTACCTGTCTACTGTTGACCTGAGAATACAAGTTATTTTGAAAGAGTTTATCAGCATTAAGCTGGTGAGTTCATAAGTATTTTAGTGTCGGTGTTTGTTATCAAAGCGTTTGAACAATGTCTCAAGTGTAAGTTTATGAAATGTATGTAAATGTTTGAATCTCAGAAAAAACTATATTTTCTATTAAAGTAGCCTTCTACCAAGGCTTAACTGTTTTGTATGTTCGTTTGTTGTAAAAGTGTGTAATTTCTCAAATGTAACTATCATTAAACAAAATATAGTTTGTACATTAAGGTTTAAGTGACAAAATCACTAAATATATGTAATGGGTAAATTATTGTAGTACTGTAGTGTTGTATTATAGGAACTACTGCTGTACTAACTACCTTAAACCGGATTTATATTAAGGTATCATGATTTATTGTACCATACTATCGACTGGATAAACAACGACAAATGTAGGTCGTAAAAGAAATGACGTTTGGCACCCGCAGACCTGCAGGTCCGGCTGTAGCTAGCAGCAAGGTGTAGGATAGTCAATCCGGTATAGATCTATACGCAAACTCACACTCTCCCTTCAAGAGACTCTGGCTACAACTCGGGCCATGACATTTAAGTCATGCTCCGATTCATATCACAATAATTAACGTATTCTTGTATATGTAATGTAATGAACTGTTCTAGTATAGTTGTATATGTTCTTTCTCTAGTATACTTGTATATGTTCTCCTTCTAGTATAGTTGTATATGTTCTTTCTCTAGTATAGTTGTATATGTTCTCCTTCTAGTATAGTTGTATATGTTCTCTATCTAGTATAGTTGTATATGTTCTCTATCTAGTATAGTTGTATATGTACTCGTAGTAATGTAATGTATATGTTCTCATAGTAATAAGTATTGACTCATGAATGAACTGACTCATTGATCTCGCAATAGTATAAGTGTAATCCTGTGTTACCCCGATGGTAACTTACTAATGATGTAACTGATATGTATGAATATGGAAGTAATTTTATGTCTATATATGCACACATGATATATAATTAATATTGAAACGACCCTCGGACGGCTACCCGACATCCCACCAGACCACATCCAAATCGAGGAAAAGGAAATAGGGCGAACGGCCTTCCTAAGCCTTTTAAACATTTCTTATATATCTGTACATATATGGACATGCAAATTATAAGAAGTATTTTAAAGTTTAAATAAAAGTATTTGATAAGTAAAAGGGTTTGTAAAACATTTTGAAGTAAAACAGTTTGATAAATAGTTTGGACAGTGATAAAATCATTGGTTTTATAGTTATTAATCACATGTGATTGATGTAATAACTATAAGTATTCAACTTGTATTCCCCCCATAAAAGCATTTAGAACATTTAAAAGTATTTCAAAGGTTAATTAAAGGGGTATGAACTCACCTGTAGTGAGTGGTTCTGATGACAATGTTGGATTAGATGCTAGGTGTCAAGTAGTGACTTGAGTACACACGCGAATCCTATTAAGCATATATTGTACATATATGATTATAATTAGTATTATGAACGACTAACTAATGTATTGGGACCACCTTAGGGACTAGCAAACACTTATAATGAAGTGTTACAATCACATATGATTGTATGAGGGTTTATAAGGCTATACAAGAGGGTGTATGGCCAAAATACACACTATATGTGTGTGTGCGGCCAGGTGTGCGGCCTGGTGTGCGGCCATGTGTGCTGCCAGATGGTTTGTGCTGCCAGAACATGGTGTTCTTGGTGTTCTTGGTACCTTTTATGAAGATCTTCAAGGAGAATGGATGATACTTGAGAGGATTTCGTGTTCTATGCTTGAGGAAGTGAAAGAAGTGTTCAAAAATGACTAAGTATGGTATATATAGGTGGAGTGTGCGGTTGGGAAGGGTGTGAGGCCGCAAACACAAGTGTGTGGCCGCACACTCCATGTGTTGGGGTGTTTGGCCCGGTTTTGATTCCTACACTTCGAGTTAACCCTTTTTAACACTCCTACCTTGATTATAACACATTTATAATGCTTCATTAGGCTCTAAAGGGTACTACCATATAGTAAAATAAGTCTAATATTGGAAAGAATTGAAGAGTGCATGCGATAAGTTTTTCGGGTCGTCACATGATCTCCCCGTTAGAGGGAATTTCGTCTCGAAATTTGAGTTTAAGTTACTAGATTATTACAAATAACTAAGTAAAAAGATGAGGATACTTCAGTTTCATCTGATCCTCTCGCTCCCATGTAAATTCCGGTCCTCGCTTGGCGTTCCAGCGAACCTTCACAATCGGGATGCGGCTTTGTTTCGTCTGTTTGACTTCACGGTCCATGACCTCTACAGGTTCTTCCACGAAGTTGAGGATCTTGTTGATCTCGATCTCGTTGAGTGGGATTACAAGAGTCTCGTCGGACAGACACTTTTTCAAGTTAGAAACGTGGAAGGTAGAATGTACGTTACGAAGTTCGTTCGGTAGATTGAGTTTGTAAGCCACTGGGCCGATTCTGGCGAGAATCTCGAAAGGCCCAATGTACCTTGGATTTAGCTTTCCACTCTTTCCGAAGCGTATCAATCCCTTCTAGGGTGAGACCTTCAATTGGACACGGTCACCCACCTGGAATTCCAACGGTTTTCTACGTTTATCGGCGTAGCTTTTCTGTCGGTCTCTGGAGGCTTTCAATCGTTCACGGATCTGAACGATCTTCTCCGTCGTTTCCCGAATGATTTCCGGGCCTATGAGAGTACTGTCAGAAACTTGCCCCTTAGCTAACTGGGTGTCACCCACTTCAGCCCAGCACAGAGGGGATTTGCATTTCCGGCCGTAGAGGGCTTCAAATGGGGCAGCCTTGATGCTCGTGTGATAACAATTATTGTAGGAAAATTCGACAAGAGGTAAGTGAGTATCCCATGCCTTTCCAAAATCAATCACACAGGCTCTCAGCATATCTTCCAGTGTTTGGATGGTTCTCTCACTTTGCCCGTTGGTCTGAGGGTGGTAGGTTGTGCTCATGTCTAGCCTTGTTCCCAGGGAATGTTGCAACGATTGCCAGAATCTTGAGGTGAATCTACTATCTCTATCGGAGATAATGGATATAGGAACACCATGCAGTCGCACGATTTCCCTAATGTATGTTCTCGTAAGTTTCTCCATCTTATCAGTTTCCTTGATAGGTAGGAAGTGTGCAGACTTGGTCAATCTATCGACGATGAACCATATGGTATCAAGTCCACCCGTTGTCTTGGTCAACTTGGTTATCAAGTCCATAGTGATCCGCTCCCACTTCCATTCTGGGATCTCTGGTTGTTGCAGTAAACCAGAGGGTTTCTGGTACTCGACCTTAACCTTTGTGCAAGTAAGGCATTTACTTACGAAGGTAGCAATCTCTGCTTTCATGTTAGGCCATGAGTATAACTTCTTAAGATCCAGATACATTTTATCTGAACCTGGGTGGACGTAATACCGAGTGTTGTGTGCCTCGGTCATGACCAAGTCTCGGAACCCACCGTGTTTTGGGGTCCAGATCCGGTCCATGAAATATAGGGCTCCGTCACCCTTGGCTTCTAAGTTCTTATCCATTCCTATGAGGGATTCACTCGCCACATGTTCAGGTTTCATAGCTTCAAGTTGAGCCGCCTGAATTTGTTTAGACAAGTGTGAATGGATAGTCATTGTCAACGACTTGACTCCTCGACCAGAATATTCCTTCCGACTTAGGGCGTCCACTACTACGTTGGCTTTACCCGGATGATAACGAATGTCGCATTCGTAGTCATTGAGTAGCTCGACCCACCGTCGTTGACGCATGTTGAGCTACTTCTGATCGAATATGTGTCGTAAACTCTTGTGGTCAGTAAAAATAGTGCTTTTTGTGCCATACAAGCAATGTCTCCAGATCTTCAAGGCAAACACAACTGCCCCCAGCTCAAGATCATGTGTGGTGTAGTTGACTTTGTGTGTCTTTAGAAGTCTTGAGGCGTAGGCGATAACTTTACCTCGTTGTATCAGGACACAACCGAGCCCTTGATTCGACGCATCGCAACAGACCACGAACTCTTCTATCCCTTCAGGTAGGGATAGTATTGGTGCGGTGCACAAGGCTCGCTTGAGCGTTTGAAATGCTCTCTCTTGTTTCTCTTCCCAGTCAAAGGCCATGCCCTTCTAGGTCAGTGTTGTAAGAGGTTTTGCAATACTGGAGAAGTTCTGTATGAATCTGCGGTAGTAGCCAGCTAGACCTAGAAATTGACGAATTTCTGTAGGCGTCTTTGGTGCTGACCAGTTCTCAATAGCTTTAATTTTGGATGGATCCACGTGGATTCCCTCTTCGCTTACCACATGTCCTAAGAATTCGACTCTTTGGATCCAACATTCACACTTCGAGAACTTCGCATAGAGTTTTTCCGTTCGTAACGTTCTTAAAACTTGTCGTAGGTGATTGCCATGCTCTTCCTTACTCCGAGAGTATATCAGAATGTCATCGATGAAAAAAATTACGAACTGATCCAAGTAAGGTCGGCATACTCGATTCATCAGATCCATGAAAACTGCGGGCGCATTGGTCAGTCCGAATGGCATCACCACAAACTCGTAGTGTCCGTAACAAGTCCGGAAGGCTGTCTTTGGAACATCCTCCTCTAGTACTCGTAACTGGTGATATCCGGATCTCAGGTCAATTTTGGAAAAATAATTCGCCCCTTGGAGTTGGTCGAATAAATCGTCGATGCGAGGTAGAGGGTAACGATTCTTGACTGTCAGTTTGTTGAGTTCCCTGTAGTCGATACACATACGGAATGATCCGTCTTTCTTCTTAACGAACAAGACCGGTGCTCCCCAAGGTGAGAAACTCGGTCTTATAAAGTCTTTGCTGAAAAGTTCGTTAAGTTGCCCAGATAATTCCTGCATCTCTGCTGGTGCTAATCGGTAGGGCGACTTGGCTACTGGGGTAGCTCATGGGACTAAGTCGATTCTGAATTCGACCTGTCGTTGCGGAGGTACTCCTGGTAGCTCTTCTGGGAAAATTTCGGGAAAGTCGCTCACTACTGGAATGTCTTTTATTTCTTTCGTTTCTAGGCTTGTATCGACAACGTGAGCAAGGAATGCACGATATTCCTTACGTAGATATTTCTGTGCTTGAATACTGGGGATAATACGAAGACTTGTACTGGGTTTGTCGCCATAGACTATAAGGGTCTCGTTAGATGGGAGGTTTAGACAGACTGCTTTCTCGAAGCACATGATGTCGGCGCGATGAAGACTTAACCAAATCATGCCGATGATAACATCGAAGCTTTTTATTGAAATCGGCATGAGGTCGATTGGAAATGAATGGTTATCTAGAATTAGGTTGCATCCTAAGTATATGCTCCTGGTGCTTTCAGTTTTCCCATTAGCCATTTCTACCGTGAATTGTTCTTTAAGTGCGTGCGGTTGATGTTTAAGTATGTGAGCAAATTTATGGTTCACGAAGCTTCGCTCCGCTCCACTATCGAACAGAATACATGCATAGGAGTTATCGAGAAGGAACGTACCAGTCACCACCGTCGGGTCAGCAACCGCTTCCCCATGGCTTATTGCCAGTACTCTCCTCGATCCACCTGCATTCTTTGTTTTGGGGCAGTCCCTCTTGTAGTGACCTGCTTCACCACATCTATAGCAGGTTGGGCTCGCGCCTGAGCCAGGGACTTGAGTGATCGGTCTTGCCGGAGACCTACAGAAACGGACAGTGTGTCCTTTCTTGTCGCAATTAGAACACTGCATTTCACGGCAAGGGCCGTTGTGGTGGAAGTTGCATTTGTTGCACTTAGGCAAACTTCCAGCATATTGCTTCACCGGAGCAGTAGCAGCAGTAGGGGTTATCGCAACATGTACATCCACCATTTGCTGCTTTTTGGCAGCTCGCTGCTTCTTCTTGTCATCCCAGAACTTCCGCTTAGAGTCAGCGGGTTTGGAGGGTTCTGAGACGGCTTGGGTTGTTGTCGCTGTTGGGGATTGGATTCCATGGTCGATGAGTCGCTGTGCCAACCGCTTGGCACTGTCGAAAGTAGTGGGGTTTGATGATAGAACATTTCCTTGATACGGAGGCACCAGTCCCCATATGTACCTTTCGATCTTTTTCCCTTCAGTGGGAACCATATTGGGGCAGAGAGCCACCAGTTCACTGAACCTGGCGGTATAAGCGACTATGTTGGAGCCCTTCATGGTTAGGCCCCATAGTTCTTGCTCCAATTTTTGGATTTCGCACCTCGGGCAATACTCCTCAATCATGAGGTCCTTCATCGTTTCCCATCCCATGTCGTTGGCTACAACGAGAGTTAGAGCTTTAACGTGGTTGTTCCACCACGTCAGGGCTTTTCCTTCAAAGGTACAAGCGGCATATTTAACCTTGCTCGCCGCAGGGCATGAACAAATTTCAAAGACCGATTCAGTCTTCTTGAACCATTGCGAGAGGGCAATGACTCCGCCGGTTCCATAAAAGGACTTTGGCTTACAGTTGGTGAAATCCTTGTAAGAGCACTCTCTCGTGCGCACATGGATCTCAGCATGAGTAGATTCAACAGGGGTTCCACCTTGGCTGTTGTTAGTTGAGTGATATTAAGCCATGACAGTTGCTACTGCTGCAGCCACTGCAGCATTCAGAGCCGCAGTATCGATGACCGGAGGAGGTGGAGGTGGAGGAGGTGCAGGGTTACGTCTTGTTGACTTACGAGGAGGCATCTTTCAGCTATAAGTTTATAAAGACAGATACAATGGTAAGAATCAATTGTAAGCAAGTTGAGAGTGACACATGGACTAAATAGCCATAGTCCAATAGTTGAATGAGTGTACGAATTGAAGTCATAATAGGGAAGAATAGTAGAAACACGCAAGTGTAAAGATTTTCTCATAGATTAGATAGTTGTCAATCTTGCTGGTATTATTGATGTAATGTGTTCAGGGAAAATCGACCTAACAGTAGGTCTTACATCATACCATACGGAAAAGTTTGATAGTTACTAGATTCCTAGTTAGCGTACTGAAAGTTAGGAATATTTTACAAACAAGCGTTACTAAAAGCCCAGATACTAAAGGCTATTCCTTAAAAGACAAAGATGTACTAGACATCTTCTAACGACGACGAGAATTCCTAGGGCGAATTCTCATATCTTCCAATTGACGAACCACTTCTCGGAAGTGTCGTTCGTGAGCTCTTTGGCGAACTCGAAGTTCTGCGACTTCGGTGGTCAATTGATGTCGCAGTGCATCATTGGATCTCCTTGTCCTTTCGAGTGCTTCTTCCAGATGTCGAATGCGGACGGTATTAACGCCTGAGTTGACATCAATTTCCATTACTCGTTCGATGGTTGCTCGACCTTGTTCGACGTTTCGAGCAATTCTACGGACCATGACGGGCAGAGTTCTATCCACAGAACCACCTTCACTAACGTTGTAAAAGATTTGGTCCCCAAAGTAAGGTAAGGGTTGACCCTGTTCATCGCTCCAGCGATTCAAGTTGTTTACCCACAAGGGAGTGGGACCTGGAAAAGCTTGTCGGGGATCGTTGTTTGGGGCTTGAACTACGGGAGGTAGATTATTGACTTCGGGTTCCGAGTCAGAACCATCAGAAAAGCCTTCAGCTCATGATCATCCAAAGGAATCGGGTGATCATCCTCCAGTTCCTCTTCCAGCCATCTTGCATTGCCGTGGTTGGGGAAGTACGGGTCGCCATGATGAAATCCAGCCATGATATCTACGCGAGAAAGGGGATATAAGAATCTTTTATAAATAGGCGTACTAATCTAAGATAATTATAAGATGATCTTCATTAGTTATGTCAATACTTGTGTAGTGTATACCAGTTATATGAAATTAGAGTAGGATAGCCATTTGAATAAGTGGCCCTAACTCCAAATCCATAACCAAACAAGGAACAGGAAGTGAGGCAAAGGTCACAGATTCTGAGTCTATAACACCTAAATTTCATATAACCTTAGTATATACACTTAACAATTATTGACCTACTTGATAGAGATCTTTTAAATTCTCAGGTATGTAATTATAGTAACCCAAAATACTCCTATAGTATTTTAGACTTATGTTCTGTTCTAATGTTCTTGTCGTAGTAGTGTTGGTAAGTTTTTAGACTTGTTAACATATCACAACCATTCTAGGGCATATACTAATCACTCCTCGGACCAACATAGTTGGTCAGGCTATGCCATTCCCAAGACTGACCATACATCCCCGAGCTTACCTGTGATATTTAACAATCGTAATACCTTTGTTCTTGTCATTGCGAAACTGATTTTAGTATGAATGCAACCTAGTATACTTAATTAAATATTTTAGTATTTAATGTATAGACTCTTGGTCAGAGTGTTTTTATCCCAAATGGGTTTATAGTTAGTATATCTTTTATGGGTTGATATACTCAATTCACTATAAACAATTCTCTGATACCAATCTGTCACACCCCAAAACCAAGAACGGCGGAAACGTTCTGGGGCGGAGGACGTCATGTAAAGTATCACAACACAGTAAAAGTAAACAAGCATACAACATCATCCATTGCATTAAATATATAATTTTAATACAAGTGTGTTCTTTACAGTTATAGACACCAAAAATAATGTGAATCGAGATAGTAAGATGAGTCTTGGAATGCGCTCCATCTTCTCAAAAGATGGCCTCGGTACCTGTCTACTGTTGACCTGAGAATACAAGTTATTTTGAAAGAGTTTATCAGCATTAAGCTGGTGAGTTCATAAGTATTTTAGTGTCGGTGTTTGTTATCAAAGCGTTTGAACAATGTCTCAAGTGTAAGTTTATGAAATGTATGTAAATGTTTGAATCTCAGAAAAAACTATATTTTCTATTAAAGTAGCCTTCTACCAAGGCTTAACTGTTTTGTATGTTCGTTTGTTGTAAAAGTGTGTAATTTCTCAAATGTAACTATCATTAAACAAAATATAGTTTGTACATTAAGGTTTAAGTGACAAAATCACTAAATATATGTAATGGGTAAATTATTGTAGTACTGTAGTGTTGTATTATAGGAACTACTGCTGTACTAACTACCTTAAACCGGATTTATATTAAGGTATCATGATTTATTGTACCATACTATCGACTGGATAAACAACGACAAATGTAGGTCGTAAAAGAAATGACGTTTGGCACCCGCAGACCTGCAGGTCCGGCTGTAGCTAGCAGCAAGGTGTAGGATAGTCAATCCGGTATAGATCTATACGCAAACTCACACTCTCCCTTCAAGAGACTCTGGCTACAACTCGGGCCATGACATTTAAGTCATGCTCCGATTCATATCACAATAATTAACGTATTCTTGTATATGTAATGTAATGAACTGTTCTAGTATAGTTGTATATGTTCTTTCTCTAGTATACTTGTATATGTTCTCCTTCTAGTATAGTTGTATATGTTCTTTCTCTAGTATAGTTGTATATGTTCTCCTTCTAGTATAGTTGTATATGTTCTCTATCTAGTATAGTTGTATATGTTCTCTATCTAGTATAGTTGTATATGTACTCGTAGTAATGTAATGTATATGTTCTCATAGTAATAAGTATTGACTCATGAATGAACTGACTCATTGATCTCGCAATAGTATAAGTGTAATCCTGTGTTACCCCGATGGTAACTTACTAATGATGTAACTGATATGTATGAATATGGAAGTAATTTTATGTCTATATATGCACACATGATATATAATTAATATTGAAACGACCCTCGGACGGCTACCCGACATCCCACCAGACCACATCCAAATCGAGGAAAAGGAAATAGGGCGAACGGCCTTCCTAAGCCTTTTAAACATTTCTTATATATCTGTACATATATGGACATGCAAATTATAAGAAGTATTTTAAAGTTTAAATAAAAGTATTTGATAAGTAAAAGGGTTTGTAAAACATTTTGAAGTAAAACAGTTTGATAAACAGTTTGGACAGTGATAAAATCATTGGTTTTATAGTTATTAATCACATGTGATTGATGTAATAACTATAAGTATTCAACTTGTATTCCCCCCATAAAAGCATTTAGAACATTTAAAAGTATTTCAAAGGTTAATTAAAGGGGTATGAACTCACCTGTAGTGAGTGGTTCTGATGACAATGTTGGATTAGATGCTAGGTGTCAAGTGGTGACTTGAGTACACACGCGAATCCTATTAAGCATATATTGTACATATATGATTATAATTAGTATTATGAATGACTAATTAATGTATTGGGACCACCTTAGGGACTAGCAAACACTTATAATGAAGTGTTACAATCACATATGATTGTGTGAGGGTTTATAAGGCTATACAAGAGGGTGTATGGCCAAAATACACACTATATGTGTGTGTGCGGCCAACACATGTGTGCGGCCCTGTGTGCGGCCATGTGTGCTGCTAGATGGTGTGTGCTGCCAGAACATGGTGTTCTTGGTGTTCTTGGTACCTTTTATGAAGATCTTCAAGGAGAATGGATGATACTTGAGAGGATTTCGTGTTCTATGCTTGAGGAAGTGAAAGAAGTGTTCAAAAATGACTAAGTATGGTATATATAGGTGGAGTGTGCGGTTGGGAAGGGTGTGAGGCCGCAAACACAAGTGTGTGGCCGCACACTCCATGTGTTGGGGTGTTTGGCCCGGTTTTGATTCCTACACTTCGAGTTAACCCTTTTTAACACTCCTACCTTGATTATAGCACATTTAGAATGCTTCATTAGGCTCTAAAGGGTACTACCATATAGTAAAATAAGTCTAATATTGGAAAGAATTGAAGAGTGCATGCGAGAAGTTTTTCGGGTTGTCACATAAAACCAAAACTATAAACTGTAAGCACGAAGCTTAGTGAGTTCCCCCATAATACCTCATACCATGCAATCATAAAACGAACAGTTAGGAGATACGGGCCTCGCCCACACTCATGGAGATACGGGCCTCGCCCACACTCCGCTATCTGAGAGATACGGGCCTCGCCCACACTCAGCTACTAAACCATAACATACAAGTGTCACACAGACAACCAGTATAAACAATCCTATCATACTAGCATATATCATAATCAAACTCAACTATGAGATACGGGCTCTGCCCACAATCCGACACTGACATATCGTCTATGCGGGCCGGCCTTGGTGCCTTAGACCCGTTCTTACTGGAAGGAAACTCACCTCGAAAAGTAGTTACCGAAAGTCTGACTGCTAGACGTCTGACTACTGCATCGGTAATCCTCCGGCTATAAATCCATAAACATAGATTAGCCACTCATAAATACCCTTAGGTCAAATGAACTGACCCACCCCTGGTCCAAGGTCAACTCCTTGGTCAAAGTCAACTTCCAGTTGACTGGACTCGCCGAGTCATGGCACAGACTCGTTGAGTCCTTCTCCTACTAACCCGGTCCTACTCGTCAAGTCCCTCTTCCCACTCACTAAGTCACGCTTAACTCACTACTTGGGACGATTGAACCGATTTGCGATCCGAATCGCCGAGTCCAAGAACAACTCGCCGAGTCCCCATGAGCAGATCTCTTACTCGCTTCCAAATCCTCACCAGAGCATCCTTTATGTGGATTTGGGTTTCTGGGACTATTGCTACACGTTAAATTGCTAATTCCGCGTGCAGATACGAAGGGTTGGACCTTCAACACTTAAACCCCTCTTACTCAGTAACAGTTCATATGACTCGCCGAGTTTTAAGAACAACTCGTCGAGTTCCATCTTCATAGGACTCGCCGAGTTGTTCATCCAACTCGCCAAGTCTAAGGCCATCTTCATAGAACTCACCGAGTTCCAATTTGGGACTCGCCGACTCCCTTCGACCCATTTCCTATACAGACCAAATCTGAGACATGCAACGCTTCCAAACCATAGATCTATGTTCCTAGGGCATGCTTATCACGTAAAGTTGCAAACTTTACGTGCATGCATGTCCCTATAAGCTCAAGAAGGCAAATCCAAGCTCTTTAAGAGGTCATACACTCATCAGGGACCTCAATAACTCCAACCACAGAGACTTTATACTTCTAAGATGCCCATATGGTCCAGATCTGAAGTCCTTTCGGATCATAGAGCACAAACACATGGAGTTTGGGGTTTTAGGGCTTGAAAACCACCAATTAGGGACAAAAAGGGGATCTAATGAACTAGTGATCAAGGTAGGAACTTTTCTACCTGAATGGAAGCCTCTTGCAGGGTAGATGTCGAATCTACTTCCCGTCCTTGCACTCTTCCACCTCTTTCTTCTTCTCTTAAGCTTTAAACTTCCTTCACAAGGCCAAAATCACTCACAAGGACAAAAAGGGGCTCGGGTTTCGCTCTACAGCTCTTCTGGAAGTGTTAGGGACAAGGGAGGCCGAGTTAGAGTGTTTAAATAGGGTGCAAACACCCGGGTTAGGGTTTTTGCCCAAACAGGGCCTACTCGCCAAGTCCAAAGCTTAGACCCCTGCGTCTCATCCCGCTTCTACTCGGCGAGTTGGTCCTTCAACTTGTCGAGTCCAAGGCAAAATGCATAATTTAAGAAATATTAATTACAAAGAATACGTACCAGGAACCAGGTGCTACAAAACTCTACATCTTCTTGAGTCTAAAATTGACTGCAACACTTGAAAACCTCATTTAGGCATTTTATCAAATACTTGGCGGGCAGAAAAAAAAAACAAATTGTTTGCACCACGAAACCTTAAAATTTTTGCCCAGATACAATCTTTAAGATGGAAGCAAGCAATCAAGACACTAAATAAACGCTGAAAAGGCTCAGGTGAGATTTTTTTTTCTGTTTAAAATAATAATAATAAATAAATAAATGAACTTTCTTATTTAAAAATGCTATATATATATATATATATATATATATATATATATATATATATATAGTTAGGTTCATATATAAACCATAACTATTGTGTGAATGTGTGACTAACACTTGACCAATCATTTAAAATGGTATAATAGTAACTTGCTATATTTAAATATGGTAATATATTTAATTCTTTAAACATTCACTATTATCTTGTAGTTCTCTTATTTATCATCTTAGGTTATTCACACCTAATTCGTTTTTACACAGATTTTTACACTCCGTCCACCTTCTTTCCAGAAACAAAGACCGAACCTCCTCTCCGGCCACAAAAGTCCTCCTTTAGTGCCTTCTTTCAACAATAGCAGCCCTCCATAGTTTGGGTAACTCATTTCCTGGATTGAGTAGGAAAGCACTTCACGATCGATACATTTATGCAACAGAGAAAGAGGTGTATCTAGGCAATATATGCCAAGTGGTAGAGAACGAGAACCACACCGGTCTATGATAGTTAGTTTTGGATGATTATGTTGAGGAATTGAAACTACGACACCACCTTCGGTCTCTATCCTGAGAAAAGTAAAAAGGTGGCTCCTTTCCATGGCAATTTTTAACGAAATTAGTGTATGGAATAATTAGATCAAATGCATATCAATGTAATATTGTAAGATATACATATGGTTATTTACTATAAATCCAAAGTTTGAGAACTAGAGTAAGCTTTAAATTTTTGTATCTAAAGCAATTATATCTAAGAAATGGAGAGAGTTACTGAATATTTTGTTAGCATTTACCAAGCAAGGAGTAGAGGTGAGATGGGTATGGTAATCCATGACACCTCCTCTAACAAGCTACTTTAACTACATGTATCTTACCAACCATTCGATGAAATGCCCCAGGGAAATCTCTAAAAGAATCCCCTTAAATTATCCTTATTTGATAAATGGAATTTCATTCAGATCAAATCAGAATCACATTGATAAAATCCAAATCTTATGGTGCAAAAATGAGGTAATTGTGTTTATTTGCCTCAAGAGCATTTTTGCTCATCTTTTTCTTCTTTATTCTTACTTGCTTCTTGCCTATATCCATGGTTGGTATCCCTAGTCCACTTCATAAAATTAACATCCTTCTACCAAAATATATATAGTTGAATTCTTGTATGTATTTTCATTAATATATATATATATATATATATATATATATATATATATATATATATATATATATATATATATATATTCAAGATTAGAAATATTGAAGTGTGATTGATACTAGGGTCTTGTTTATTGGGAGGTCTTATTAAATTAGGAGCTCCAAATGTATCTTCTTGGTGGAAATCAATGTGAACTGTCCTAGACAGAAAGTTCAAGTTTTTCAAATGGCTCACAAATTAGGGAGCCATGAAGGAGCACTTAGCATTACTTGTTATTTTGAAAATATTATGATAGAAAACGGAGGGGAAATCACAATGAGAGTAATCTAAACTACTCATGAGATAAGGATCGCATGAAATGCAGGTGTCTTATCTAAATGTTGGTCATTCTCAAGAGATAATTAGGTTTTCATTTGGTGGATCGGGTGATGATCTTCTTGTTGCATGTTGTAAATATCAGGTAATGATATAATGAAGCATTTCTTTAGATTTTCATTATTAATTAAAGTTATTACAATGCTTACAATTGCAATGGCCTGGAATTCAGATTAAGAGTGGAAAATACTAAAAAAATAATCTATAGCATTGTA
The DNA here is from genome assembly GCF_002870075.4 of Lactuca sativa. NCBI lineage: Eukaryota > Viridiplantae > Streptophyta > Magnoliopsida > Asterales > Asteraceae > Lactuca > Lactuca sativa. The sequence goes on along the minus strand of NC_056625.2, from coordinate 174,851,567 downwards.
CCAAGTATACTTTATAGAAGATTTTTTGGGTGTATATGTGGTAGTTTGGAAAATCAATCTAGAGTATCACTAATTATGCTTATAGTTTATGATTTTAAAGAAATTGCAAGTGCTTGCAAAGTGATAGGAGGCATGTTCTCATGTTTTGTGTGTATTTTAATTGAATTATTTGTATGCTTAGGTTCAAACATTAAGAGGTAAAGATAGAGGCTTGGAAAAACCATCAAAAAGGAAAAGCAAATTCTTCAAGAATTATGATAGATTCTTCAAGAATGATGATAGATTCTTCAAAAATGATGATAGATTCTTAAAGAATATTGTTAGATTCTTAAAGAATGTATTATTTATTATAATGTTTTTGTGTATTCTTCAAAAATGATGAACAATTCTTGAAAGATGTAATATAGAAGGTTGTGTGTGTGTATATATATATATATATATATATATATATATATATATATATATATATATATAAGGATGTGTATATTCTTTAAAATGTTGTGTGTGTGTGTATATATATATATATATATATATATATATATATATATATATATATACACACACACAACATTTTAAAGAATATACACATCCTTATATATATATATATATATACACACACACACACACATATATATATATATATATATATATATATATATAGAGAGAGAGAGAGAGAGAGAGAGAGGTTCTGTTGAGATTCAAAATAAAATAGAGATTTTGAGATTCATCTCAAACATATAATTCATATTTGTCGCTCTAACCTCTGGCATACTGGCACGACGGTCTATTATAATCATAATGATTATGTAGTGTCTCTCTTTCTTTTCACCTCCGCCGCCTTCACCACCACCACAACCGTCACCGCTACCACCTCTGTCACCAGCCGACCCCACCACTATCATATCTGTCACTTATACAACCACCACCTTTTCTGCCACCAACCATTATAATCATATATGATTACTGAATCTGTAAACAAACATATATGTATAATATTTATGATTAATCATATATGTATAAACATATATAATCACAAAATGAGCACGTAATTGAATTCTAATCCAACCCTCAACAATTTAAGTTAGCTTTAGTCCGTAACTAAATTACATTACCCTAAAGTATTAAACTTAGTAGGTACCAAGTTGTTTAACATTGTTGAAACATCTACCTTAGCTAGCATAGTCGACTTAATAAAATGCTTTGTAGAAGCAATGAAGAAATTACAAGACTTCTCAAATTTCCAAATGTATCTATCATAAGGGTCGATGGGAACAAAATCAGATAAAAGGTAGCCAATTCAGCCATCTATGATATCTCCCCCTTCTTTCAGTTGATGCCTATGATTCTAAACCTAATTACCTCGATTGGAATGCAAGCTCACATTCAGACACCAATAATTTTTTGATCAAATAGAAGTCAAGACAAAGACCCAGAGTCGGCCTTATGTTCAAATAAACAAAGTTAGGGTTTAGGGCCCCACTTTTAAGGGCCCCGTTTAACCCCCACTTTTAAGGGCCCCGTTTAACCCAAATTCAAAGTCCATATTCCATAAAAAAATTGATGAATCGATGCACGCCTCAAAACTGAAAACTTCGTCTTCATTCAAGCGATTAGCTAGTAGCGACACCGACGATTAAACTTCTGCCTCTCGTCTTCTTCTTCTCCATTCTTGTATTCTGAAATTTGAATAATGATTCTAGCATTCTTCTTCGCTGCTTTCTGTTCTTCTTGTTATCACTTCATTGTCAGCTTCTTCCTTCTCTATTGAAGGCTGTTACAACACACTGAAACGCAAAAACGGTAATATATGTGCAGTTTTTCACTTTCGGTTCTTATTTTTCCATTAAAGGGTGTCAAAAACAATCAATGATGTCATATAATATTCTGTTTTAGTGATAATCTAATTAGGGTTAATACTTTTCAATTTTTATTTTTTCAGTTATCTAATTTTTTATTACATTGTTAATTGTTTACAACAAATTACAAATAACAATTAGTGGATGGGTTGGAAGGAATTTGTTTTTCAGTTTTCCAAATTTGAGCTTTCTATTATCACAGGGTGGTATAATTCTAAATCTTAATCCATATCTTCTATAGTTATAATTGTTGTCTTAGTGATTGTTCATTGTTATTATTAATCAAATAATTAATAATCATGCCAAAAAGAAAATACGAAGCAGGTGCTTCAAAAAGGAAATTATTTTTATGTTTTAAATATATTCACAAAAAAATATACATAATTTTTTTAAATCCGCCATTTATAAATTTTTTAGTTTATTATTGTCAGTCTCAAGCCCAGATAAAATAGGAGGGTTTAATTTATAACATTAAGTATAGTTCTGGCAAAGGGCCCTAAATTTTTGGTTTGCTTAAAGCTTTCAAATTGGTTGAACCGCCCTGCAAAGACCCCTTCAAAATCGTGGATGGTTTTGATTAGCGATGACCAAAGAGAATTTGACTCGAAAAGAAATCCACATCTCCATTTTGATAGCATCGCTTGGTTAGCCACATATAAGTCGTCAATATCCAAGCCACTCTCTTCCTCCGGGCTAAGATTTTTTTCACTGAATCCAACACGTCTTCTATTCACTAATCCCTTCTCCCAAAAAATGGCATCATAATGTCTATAAAATTTTTACAAACAACTCTAGGATTTTAAATAAATAAAAATATCGCACTCCAAAGTTACCCAATACAGCATTCAGAAGAGTAGTACGACCTCTGAGCATCGATAAAGACTTCAGGGTCCACTAGGATAGTTTAGTAAGAAAATGGTCAATAATAAATTTCCAACCATCCATTCTAGACATATTGCGTCTAACGGTCCAACCGACAAATGATAAATACACGAAAGGGAAACTAATCGATCTGCACCCAATAATATATATATATATATATATATATATATATATATATATATATATATATATATATATATATATATATATATATATATATATATATATATATATATATATATATATATATATATATATATATATATATATATATATATATATATATATATATATATAGGGTGAGGTTCAATAGAGAACCATAATTAACCAAGGAACCAATCTTTTTTTCAACTTTTAGAACTTATTTTTTATAAAAAAAAAATACAGAAATTCATAACTTTTTATCCTTTTTCTAATAATATAAAATTCGATTTTTTTTTTTACATCAAATTCACAATCCCTTTTCTAATGATATAAAATTCGATTTTTTTACGTCAAATTCACAATGTGAATCTTTGAAAATTCACAAAGTGAACACGGTGAATCCGAAAAATATTTTTCACATTCACAATGTTAATATATCAATTTAGATATTTTTTCGATAAAGAATAAGCTTTAGAAATTGAAAAAAAGATTTGATTCCTTAAAGAACCAATAATTATGGTTCTCTATTGAACTTTTCCATATATATATATATATATATATATATATATATATATATATATATATATATATATATATATATATATATATATATATATATATATATATATATATATGTATTTTAGTAAATATTTCTTTTCAAAATAAGGTGGTAGTAAAGCCTTTATGGCAACACCCTAGTTGATATATATATATATATATATATATATATATATATATATATATATATATATATATATATATATATATATATATATATATATATATATATATATATATATATATATATATATATATATATATATATATATATATATATACTAGTTTATAACCCGTGGGAACCACGGTTATAAAATTAATTAGACTTTTATAGTAAAAAATCAAAAATATTAATCATTTATTTTAAATAAATTACTATTTAAGAGATATTTTTATTAGTTATGTGAAATTATAATCGTTAATTCAAAAAAATATGTAAAATTAATTTTTATTATATATTAGACATTTTTTATTTGTGAATTAATGAAAACAATAATATAAAATTTAAAATTTAAATTAAAATAGAGAATAAATATATTGACAAATAACATCACATTAATGAGGAAGTCTAATAAATTTTAAATGGAGAACTAATAGATTGACAAATGGCAACACATTAATTAAGATATCTAATATGGTGACACATGGCAAAATAGCTACTCTTTTATTAGTATATATATATATATATATATATATATATATATATATATATATATATATATATATATATATATATATATATATATTCTAGTAAATATTTCTTTTCAAAACTAGGTGAGTAACCCCGCGTTGCGGGGTCAGATGTGAGTTTTTTGTTCGGTTTATTCTCTGTAAATATTCTTTCATGAACTATTTGTATATACTTTAAACACGACATTAGGTTAAAAAGGGTGTTATTGTTTGCGCCTCGTTCTTGAAGGAAATTTTTAATGAGACCTTCAATGATCTTAATTTCTTTGTATCATAAAAGGGTAGAAAGGGCCCTTTTAAGAAGAATAAAAAAATTTATTCTTATGGTTATTTATTTTAATTTTTTTCTAATTTCGGTTTTCTAAACAGACGAAAGACGTTTAGACAATTATACCAAATTGGAAAATGAGAAGAAGAGCTGAATTTGAATATGTGATAAGCATTTGAAACAGGAGCATTTACTTTCTTTCTTGTTTATTCTTTTTCCTTAATATTTCCCAGTTATAATGCATGAGTTCGCAAACAGATGGATTACCATCTAGTTGAACTTACAAAGCAAATATATAAATATATAATATCCAAAATCTGAAAAAAAATAATAATAAATATTTATGACATACTAGATGCATGCCCCCGCTACGCGGGGGTCAGATGGTGTGCATATCGTTACTCTTAATGGAAAATAAACTGTGTATGCTATATAACCTTTTAAGCGGGCGAGAAGTAGATGTTAAAAGGTGAAATTTAGAGTATTAGAATGGCAATTTTTTTTGGAAGAACCTATTGATCGATGTCATTTTGTTAAATGTTTTCTTTTTAGTAATGTGATTTGTAAAATGTAGACGAACAGGAGATGTAAAAAAAATGGGTAGATAACAACTTAGACAAAGTTTTCATACGTAGGGGTGATGTTGGTATTGTTAGATTACAAAAGATGCTGATATTAGGTTAGATAATATAAAGTTTGTTATCTACTTGAGCGCCATATTGTTTATTTCTTTATCTGGTTATCACTGTCTTTTGGGGTAGCACCTGCCAGATGTTGAACCAGTATTAATAGACCGCATTTGGAAAATTTTGTTTGATATGTTAATTAAATGTATGGCAGCATTTATATACCTGCAAGGTCATAAGTTAGAGGACGTGCAACATTTTGATTGTCTGTAGATGATCCCGGTGATGTATTGTTTTGTCGTACCCTTGTCGTTTTGGTTGGAGCTGGTGTTGTTGGAATTGATGTGTCGGACATTCTTGTTTGTGGGTCATGGTCAATTATTATGAACCGTATGTTTTCTGACGTTGAAGCTCTTATCATTTGGATGGACATTGTTTTTGTATTTCCTCTCTCGTTAGTTATGTTTACGGGAAGGACGTTTGGATTCGTCATTGGGTTCTCGGATATGAATTTGTCAAGATTTGATCCGAGTAGTTTGCGACACGATGTTTCCGACATGGCTGCTTGTATGGAGTCTGTTGCATCAGTGATGATAACAGACAATTTGTATCTGTGCACAACAGATATTTGTTAGCATTGTAGTGGTATAATCGGTATATGCGTTAAATTTTTCTTAAAGATGATTACATGTAGTTTGGTTTGTCGATATGTCCATGTGCGCTACAAAACCAATTTTCGCCCCTTCTGAAAATGGGATCTTTGCATATTGTGCATGTTGTCTGGTACCAACTATTTTGGAAGAGAATGTCTTTGATTGATGCGCGCACCAGAAATGTCTTATCCTGTCGTCGTAAAGTTATTCGAAATAAATCTATGGAGTTATTGTTGTTTATAAAAGGAGTTACCAATGAAGAAATGTTACCAGCAGTTCAGATCTGGTTTTCTTTCTCATGTCACCTAGGGTAGACGGTGTGCCTGCTAGTGGTGGCATTGGTCTTAAGGGACCTGTGTATCTGACAGGATGTTGTTATTAGTATACAGTTGTTAATTTACTGGACATGATGTGTAATGTTTGTATGGGTGCCTTACAGGTTTATAAGTGATGTTGTTTCTGGTATGTCTGGGTTGACATAGACATGGGTAGCATGTGATGAACCGTGACGCAGAGCCCCTATATATAAATAATTTACGTGTTACAAATGTTTGTGGTGAATACATGACAGCTGTGAATAGTGTGTGTATGATGTTGTGTATGGAGATCGGACCGTTAGATATGGAAGGCTTTAAGTTGGTGACAGCGACAACTGTTGTTGCTGGCGGTGGCTGCAAGGAGTTGCGATCGAATTTCTGTGGATTGGTTATGCACTCTTTCCATAAATTGATCGCGAGTTCACTACCACTAATGGTATTGATAATGTGTTTTGTATTAGGTCGGTGTAACGGAAGTCGAAAATAAATTTTGTTACATGAAATACGTACCTTTCATCAGTTAAAATCAGCAATACATATGACTCACCACCCACTTTCACGCAGTCTCTGATTTTTGAGAGGACACCAATGTAGTCTAAGGAAAATTAAATTTAATTGTGTTAGGGGTGTGCATTTGATGAGGTGGGAAAGGATGTACGTACCTGGGTAATAAGATGGTGTGTCTCCAAGGTCTATGAGTTGTCGCTTTGAGAGAAAGTGAAACCAGTTTTTCGGTATTGTCAGTGTGTCCGGAATCTGTTCTATCACAGACATAAGGCCGACATCAATATAAAAGTCATTTTGTAGGAATTTCTGATACTTGTCTAACATGGGGCAGCTATAATCCGAGATGGTATAGCAGTGCGAAAGGTTGAGAACAGATTCGATGTAGCTCTGGTTAGTTCGTTGACCAAGAATCTGTATGGCATCACCCTTTTGACGAAAGAAAAATGATATAATGTAAGGCTTTGTATATGGTATTTGAATGGTATGTTTAATGTAGAAATTGATACATAGTTGTTAAAAAATTGTATTTGAAGATGACTTACAAATCTGTCGACAGCCAGATACCAGGTTTCATAGCGCCTTACGTCGTGTCTCCATTTACGTACTATTCTAACTTGTAATGGGCCTCCAATACCATCCGTCTTTAGCTCAGAAATGCTACTCATTGGTCGGCTGTATTTTGTATGTCGAATAAACATATCAAAATGAGTGTCATGTTCGGATATAAATGTAGGATATGCTGCAAGCATACTGTACAGGTATGTAAAAATAAATATAATTAAAGATACATATAATAAAAGTATAAAAAAATTTTAGATAATGTTTTATGAACAGTATAAGAAGGTTTGAAACTTGTCACTCAGTAAACAAAAAATAAAATAAAAAAAAATAAAAACATATATTTAGATAGCGCTCTATGAAAGGTATGATAATGTTGGAAAGGGGATTGGTAGTGATACTATGGACCTGAGGTGAATTAACTTTCTCCAATAGATCTCTGAAAACAACATTTTTTGTTCGATTCAGGTGAATTGGGTTTGTATTTTCTATCAATATTTTTATGGAATCTGATGATGTTGCTCGTGACAGGGCAACATAGAGTTGACCGTGTGAGAAAACAGGTTGTGCTAAATATACACCAATTCTACGTAGTGACTGTCCTTGGCTTTTGTTGATAGTCATCACGTAGCAGACTTTCAGTGGAAATTGTTTTCGTGAGAAAGTAAATGGCATATCTGTTGACTTATGTATAAACTTTATACGGGGGATGTAAACGCGCTTGCCAATGAAGGTGCCAGTCATGATTGTTGCTTCAATTATGTTTGTTAGCAACTGCGACACTATAAGTCGTGTACCATTACATAAACCCTCTCTTTGGTTTATGTTTCTTAGCAACATTATGGGACAATGGAGTTTTAGTGTAAGTTCGTGAGGTGGTATTCCAGGGAAATTGAGTTGGTTTAGGTATTCGGTTGGATACAGGCCCTCAAAATCCGATGTATGCTTGCCGATTGGTTGGATAATGTCTATACTCTTATAGGTTCTCTCCTCCGATGACACCATCCCCAAAACCGTTGTATTTATGTTGTCTGCAACATCATTTGTCGGCGTAACTATAGCTCTTGCCGAAAGGTCAACCGCAGTCGGATTATTAAGGACACCATCTCCATATACAAAATTTATTAATGAATTTAGGGAGTCATTTCCGGGTTTTATTAGAAGAGAGTCAGGGATTTCTAACCAACTTGTGTCCTGAGGGTCGTCATTGTCAGGCATCCCCATCTGTCCATTTCCAATACGAAGCAACCAACCTGTGAAAGCCGACGTGGACATTGAACAACCGGTGGGTCTTTCAGAAGAATTAACTCTCATGTTCGTGTGTAGGATGTGAACAGTGAAAGACCGCCACAGGTATGAACATGGAAGTGTTGAGGCTATGATTTCCGAACGTGTTGATCTTGGTAGGACTGGGAGGGTTTGGCGGAAATCACCACCTAGTAGAACTGATATGCCTCCAAACAACTTTTCATTACAATCTAAGACATCTCTAAGAGAGCGGTCAAGAAACTCAAAGCATCTTCTGTCACTCATTGGTGCCTCATCCCAAATGATGAGTGATGTACGCTGTAAAAGATCGGCAAGGGATGTTCTCTTTTTTATGTCACATGATTTCTTATCTGTTAGGTCAATAGGAATTTTGAACCTTGAATGCGCCGTTTTCCCAGAAGGTAATAAAAGGGACGCGATTCCAGAAGCAGCAACGGCCAGCACAATTTTCCCTTTGGATCTAATATGGGAGATAATTGTTCTCCAAAGGAAGGTTTTTCCAGTACCCCCATGTCCATATACAAAGACCAGTATTTGTTCATTGTTTTTAATTGAAGAGATGACAGAATTGTAAACTGACAACTGTTCAGAATTTAGCATTGGCAGCATATTATCATGTTCTCTTTGTAGAGCTTCTTTGTCGTAACTCATTTCTTCAAGTAGAAGACGATTCTGCAAAATACCATGTATATCATTTGAAGGGACTGGAAGACCAAATGCCGCCATTGACTTAGGTGGTACGGAAGAGCGTAAGGTGTGATCGAGATCGCTGAGCAGTTGCTGATGTACTATGTCTGCAACAGAATTAAGTCCCCTATCTGGCATTTCTCTTTTTATGGAATATAGGTAGTCATCTTTCATCTTATCGCATGCGCATTCCCAAAGCAATTGTGGACTGCTAACTTCGCAAAAAAGCAATAGTTGACAGAAAAGGGAACGAAGTTGTGCAGAGGTCGCCCATATTGATGCCTCTGTGAATGCAGATAACCATTCCGTATCATCACCAATCAATTTTAATGCATTGCATGCAGCCCTATACGTAGGATAAATGGTGCCAGAAACGGTCCGCAGGTCTTCAAAAGATGTGCAACCCTTTTGGTGACAGAGTAGCATTCGTAGGTAAAATAACTCGCCAGATGTTGGATGAACAAAGACAAGTCGGCCAAGCACCTTTGAGGAGTCATCAACCCTAGGCTCCCAGGATTTAGATGACTTGTCCCATTTGTAAGACTTTGGATATTCTAGATATGTAAGTTCATGTCCACTTGGATCCCTCCTGTTGTTGCGAAACCAGCCTAGAAGTGTGGTGACAGAGCTGAATGGGTTTGACAGCACTTGAGGTATTGTGCTGTCCTCCTTGAATAATAATTGCTGCATGTTCTCCTCATGTACAGACAGGATCTGAACTGGCGGGTACCGATGATGTATGTGAAAGTTTAGGATACGCCAGGCTGCTTCGTGGGGACAGATATAGCGACCATCTAGAAAATTCTGCACCTCGTTCACAGGAGTAACCGCTGAACCTCCACGTGTGTTATGATGGCTATCCACTGTGACGGAAGTGGACGCGCGGGGCGATTCTGCCTTTTGGATTGCATATCTGACGCGGTCTGCCCCTTTAGAAATATATTTGAAGAGATATTTAATCATCATATTCCATCCGCAGTACTCGACGTTGATGTGTGCCTGAAATCGTGAGGAAAGCCTTCTGTTGTACGGAACAACGTATCCGTTATCTATAACCTGTCCGGATAGGGTCATATGGTGTGAATTTGGGTTTCGTTTATACCGAACGTATCCCTCAGTATCGAACAATGTAGCATGAAGAAAAGGTTTAGGATAACCTTTACTACATTTACCGTCCTTCATACACTGAGCTTTTGGATTTAGTGGTCCACATGGTCCATGAATCATGCAGCTTGTGATTGTCTGATATAGTGCCGGATCTGTTGTTGGATCTGGCATCTCAGCTGTTATGTACATATCGACATCGGATGCGTTTTTTATTCGGTCAGCCGCCTTTACCCACAGCAAAGTATGACAGTGCGGTAGACCCCTTTTTTGGAATTCGATAGTATATAAATCTGCAATAATGACGAATTTGTCTGATGTTAGTTTTTTCAAATATAAGGATCACATAGGACCGCTCGGAAAGGCATGAATAATAAAATTCTATTTACATAACTATGAAAGTCGTAAGATTCTTACTGTAAAAAAAACGCAATAGATATTAAATTAGAATACGGAGCGATAAAAAGAAAAGATCTACTAATAAAGGGAAAATTTTAATTTTTGAAAGACTGATGTTTAGGTACAGGTAAATTTAAAAACATAAACCTGAATGGAACAAAAAGGTTATAGATAATTTTTGGTAGTGTATCCATGTAAGAGTGAAGTATGCGGTGATTAAGGCAAATGGTGGCAAAAGATAATGATAAAAAACCTGGTAAAATTTATATAGTTGTATACTTTGTTAGAATGGCAAAAGAGGAAATAATCAAGATTTGGCAAATAAGTTATTTAAATGGAAGATGTTATGTTTTTGAGAGAGTTAAAAAAGGGAGAAAACAACGATAAACCATAAGCTTAAAAAAAATAATGGGTTATAACTATGATATTAGATTTAAATAAGTTTTTTGTTATAGTCTATATACAGTAAAACAGTTAAGAATTACAAAGGTTATACAAAAGTAAGGAAAATAACATTTGCACAAATGATGAAAGTAAACAGTGTGGAAAATCAGCAAATAGTTAAAATTGTTATCATATTTCATTTCAATAAATAAATCTGTTAAATGTGCATACAATATAACACTTAAAATAGGAGCAAAAGAAGAAATGGTAAGAATTTTATAAAAAAAACTTAATAATACAAATGTATAATTAACCAATTTCACACAGAGTGAAATCATAAAAAGAGAAATAGGACATTAGTATTTGGATAATTACCTGCAATACCAGGTTACATAGCAGGGGTAGAATGGAAAAATAAATAACATAGTTGATGTGGTTAAATGAGTTGTAAGAATGCATATAAAAGAAAACAGATAGCATAGAGGGAAAAGTGGAATTAATATAAATTTTACTGACTTAAATCAGAAAAAGGGAAATAGGATATTAGTATTTTGATAAGTAGCTGCAATATCGGTTTACATAGCAGGGGTAAAATCGGAAAATAAATAACGTATCTGATGCGGTCAAAACAGTTGTACACATGCATATAAAACAATACAGATAGGACAGGGACAAAACCTGAATTAATATAAATTTAGTAAAAGACTTAGAAATAACGAAGGTATTCACTTCCAGAAGCAACACATTGGATAGGCGGACAAATGATGAAGTAATATGGAAAAGAACATAAGTTAAATAGCTGCAATGTAAGATCACATACCAGGGGTCAAACGGGAAAGTAAATAACATATCTGATGCGGTTAAAGCGGTTGTAGTGATGCATATAAAACAAAACAGATAGCATAGGGACAAAACTGGAAGTAATATAAATTTACTAAAAGACTTAGAAATAAAGAATAGCACAGGGTCTAAACCGGAATTAATATAAATTTAGTAAAAGACTTAGAAATAACAAAGGTATTCACTTCCAGAAGCAACACATTCGATAGACAGACAAATGAAGAAGTAACATGGAAAAGGACATAAGTTAATTAGCTGCAATATCAGATCACATAGCAGGGGTAAAATGGGAAACTAAATAACATATCTGATGCGGTTAAAACAGTTGTAGCGATGCATATAAAACAAAACAGATAGCATAGGGACGAAACTGGAAGTAGTATAAATTTAGTGAAGGACTTAGAAATAAAGAATAGCACAGAGGCAAAAGTGGAATTAATATAAATTTGGTAAAAGACTTAGAAATAACGAAGGCATTCACTTCCGGAAGCAAAACATTGGATAGGCGGACAAATGAAGAAGTAACATGGAAAAGGACATAAGTTAATTAGCTGCAATATCAGATCACATAGCGGGGGTATAATGGGAAAGTAAATAACATACCTGATGCAGTTAAAGCAGTTGTAGGAATGCATATAAAACAAAACAGATAGCATAGGGACAAAAGTGGAACTAATATAAATTTAGTAAAAGACTTAGAAATAAAGAATAGCACAGGGCGAAAACCGGAATTAATATAAATTTAGTAAAAGACTTAGAAATAACTAAGGTATTCATTTCCTGAAGCAACGGATTGGATAGGTGGAGAAATGAAGAAGTAACATGGAAAAGGACATAAGTTAATTAGCTGCAATATCAGATCACATAGCAGGGGTAAAATGGGAAACAAAAAAACATATTTGATGCGGTTAAAGCAGTTGTAGGGATGCATATAAAACAAAACAGATAGCATAGGGACAAAACTGGAAGTAATATAAATTTAGTAAAAGACTTATAAATAAAGAAGGTATTAACTTCCACAACCAACATATTGGATAGGCAGACAAATAAAGCAGTAGCATGGAAAAGGACATAAGTCTGTAAACTTTTGCTTGTTATTGACCTTTATACACTGTGGGTAACATTTGATACAAACGATCATTAGGCTAGCAGATATAGGAAAAGAAATGTAAACGTACATGCATCAACATCGCCAAAGGTTTTGTCCTTCTTAAGGAAATCGATAAACTCATGGACTTTCACATGGAACATTCTGGCTATGATATCCGCTCTACTGTGTACATCTCTCTGTGAATGTGTCTCCATATAGCGGGTAATCTCTGGCCACTTCACATTACATGTGAAAGTGATAAAATATTGTGGATTGCCATAAACTCTACAGATCGTAAGCGCATCCTGATAATGGCTATACATAAACCGGGGACCACCAGTGAATGATGCGGGCAAAAAAACACGCTTACCAACAACACGTGCTTCCCGGTCCCCCTTTGATAGCGCATCATAAAGCCCACTCACATAATCGGAACGTAAGTTTGATTGATGTTTGGTTATATAATCCAATCGGCCTTCCTCTATACACGTATATGCATCAACTAAATATTGCTGGAAAAGCCTAGTGGCATTTACAATTGGAGACCAAATCTGATGTCGGGCATGTATATGGTACGCGTAATACATATTGACAGTGAGACTTTTTGCACTTACTCCCCTCTGATTACGCATCTTCAAACGGGGTGACCACCCCTCCTCACCATAAGGAAACAAAAGTGGATATTGTAAAGGCATATAAGAGGGATGCAATTTACTAATGCGTTGAGGCCGACCCGAATGCGAAAATACAACAATGTCATATGTCATACTGGTAGTGTCATCACCAGTTACTATACATCCCAAGGATCCAGGGGAAGGGAATTCATACCTACGATCAACAACGTTGTTAAACAGCCGTACACTATAATTTTCTAAATTATTTTCCTCAGCCATGGTCTTTGCTGTTTTAAACGTTTTTACATACTCGTTGTTAGCCCCTAAGAATGTAACCAAATACTGCACAATATTAGGATCTAAAGCCGTTCCCGTCGGACCTCCAAAAGCCCTCAATCTATTCCGAACCTCATTCTCTGTATCAAAAAGATAAAGCTGCAGAAATCTAGGGCCCTTTGTAGGATCCGGGGACAACGATCCTATCCTATGAGAAATTTGACCAGATATCTTGAAAACATAAGGGCCCCGATTGTCATTGACAGACTTATCTATATTCGCCCCAAATGAAGTCATAGAGAACATGCTATTATATGCGATAATGTCTTTCAAAAATGTAGCATTTTGATACAAATCAAGAAATTCAGGATGAAACCTCGAAGGATAAGGAAGAACGACATCACCATCCCGACAACAATGATAATACTTCGGATGAGCAGGCGTAGAAAGTTTGAGCGCCCTTTCAACATACCAGAAATAGGCGCCACAAAATTCGCAAACACACGTACAGTCACCCGAATCAACATAGTCAGGAAGGCCAACAAAGAAGAGAGAATGACGCGACCTGCGAGTTCTTGGAACAGAGGATGAAGCACCAGGTGAAGATAGCCGTTTCGGTCGAGGGGCCATAATAAATCGATCAAAAAAAAGTGACAAAAAAAACTCAGAAAACAACGAAAGACAACAGATACTAAAGAAGAAAGACAACAGAAGAGACAAAATTTACCTTTTGGAAGAAAGAAGTAAGAACAAAAAAGGAAGAACGGTGGAGAAGAAAGAAGAAAGAAATTAGGAAGCATAACACGTGCATCATAAAGGAAATGAGAAAAGGCCACGTAGAGAGAAGTGACCGGTAGACGTTAAGAAAAGGAAAATGCATAAAATAAGGGAATAACAAAGAAAAGTAAGTACAGGGATAACACGAAGAATCTTACAAAAGAAAAGAAAATTAAAGAATAGACAAACTTTGAAAGTAGAAGGACTAAAAGTATCCTAAAGCACAACACATTACTGTAGATAAGAAACGAAAATTTTAATATATATGTATAATAACCGATATTATACCACAACCAAATCAACTTTTGGTCTTCTTGCATGCTACAATGCTTTATCTCTTGACACAACACCATGTCCTATAAAGTTAGCATTGTGCTGAAGCTTATATAAAATAGATAAAATAATATTTTCAAGTAAACATCATTCTTATTGAAATATATGTCCAACTTATGTCCAACTTCACACAGTATAAAGTACAAAAGGGTACATAAATTAGATATTTGTTCAAAATAATATCATATAAAGACATGCCATCCCATATTTTAGTCATTATAAATCAAACAATTATCTATGGGGGCATGGGAAAGCAAGGAAACCTCAAAAATGAAATATACCATAGTTGGTGAATTCTGTCGAGCATTCTATGTTTGCAACATCCATTACACTTTTGTTTATGTGTCTTATTTTTATACAATTTTAGTCCAAGTTATAAAAAGTTAACATTTTCAATTGTTATGATTTCAAAATCATCATGGCGTCACTTTCAAAGAAATCAACAGTATAACATATTATCATAGATTCATTAAGGTGGTTAGTAAATTTACTTATGAATATTCTTCACCGTGATATTCAGAATATATAAACATCATATATCAGAAAAAAGTCACTGAGACATTTTGTCAAACACCTTATATGCACTGAGCATCTTTATAAAGAAAATACCATATTACCAAGTAGAAAAACCATTTTGTTTTCATATGATGTTTCTAGATTTAGTCATGGTCATTTCATTCCACGGTTTTCATGTACAATTCATATTCTTATATAAATTTTTATATAGAATTAAATATTCATTAAAAAAAATTACCAACTTTTTCCATCTTCACAATATAAAAAAAAGGAAAAAAGAAGAAACATATGCTCACCTTATGTGTATTAGTGACAATATAGGATTCGATGAAGAGAAGTGTACTAAAAATGTAATTTGCTCATGGTAATAACTTAAAAAAATTCAACGTTATGAGTTGTTTCAAGACTCAAACCAATAAACGACAGTAGAAGTACCTTAAATGGCTGCCAATTTAAAAGTAATTGGCATTTCAAGGGAAAACGTCTAATTAGCTCCATTTTTTGTGTGGATGAAAGAAAATAACTACATCAAATAATCCAATACAAGTAAGAGTGAATAACGTTTTAACCATTATATTCATTCAAAATTTTAGTCCAGGTTAAATAGATGTGATATTATAAGAACGATATTATTATGAACGTGATCAAATAAAAGTAGAACACTTCTAATCTTCATATTACCTCTTACTACCAAAATAATCATTGTACCTAAAAAAATATCATACAAATAAGGAATTTATTTGTAAAAGAGGACATACCCTGCCAAATATACAGGCAATTCATAAACAACAAGTAATATGTCCAAGTAATTTACTGATAGATTGCACTTTGGCGACCAAAACTGAAATCCACATGAATGTGGTCAAAATAAATCAATGAAAGCTAAGCAATGTATGATTTTGTTTTTTTTTTTTTAATTTCATGCAAATAAAGATTAATGTATTAATAAACCAAATTTTTACGTACTTGCATTTCTTCTGCTTGCTGCCCAACTGCTTCCTTCTTTAAAGACAAAAGCAAATATTTAATAGTATTTATTAACACTTATAGTTAATTATTGGCAATTAAAAATTTTAAACAGTGTCTGTGAGGGTTACATTACATTGAATCGGTGTTATTGTATCTAACAGAAAGGGTGGGTTGTTGAAATCAAAGAGTCTTGTTTTTCCCTGATGCAATGGGGTCTACCCTTCCTATAAAACAATAAGATTGAATTAAAACTTAAGTAAAATAAATAAATTAATAAAAGAATCAATATTAATATTACATTATCAACAACATTGACATCAACTTTGCATTTGATGAGCAACTTAACCATTTGCATGAGACTCACTTAAATAGCATAATGAAGTGGAGTAGCACCATCCTATGACAAGGGCATTTTAGTAATTTTGAGAAAAATAAAAGAAAGGAATAATGACATGGAAAATGGAGTTTGAAGGAGAAGGGTGGGTCTCACCAGGCATGAGGAGTTGTGAAGAGAAGTGTTATCGAGATTATGAAAGCAATTATGATTTGAGTGATTGAAAAGTAAGAACACAAAGAGTAAATATTAATCAGATCTTATATTGATGAAGACTGATTACTGGAATAAGCAGAAAGGATATTTGTGTTTCAAAAGTTATCCTCTACTTCTATCCTCAGTCCCTATTTATAGGGAACCTGAGTGTACAAAAAATATACTAAGTCTAAACAATAAGCTTCGCATAAAATTGACTTAGTAAAATAACTAAAAATGCGAAACTAAACAAACACACAATTCGACTTTTACAATTTAAACTCTACAATCTCCCCCTTTGTAAAAATTCGAAGCTATTCAGTCCATAAGCTTTTGAACAGCTAAGTGAATTGTATTTCGCACTTCTCCATACCAGGAGATCACCTTCTTGAGCTCCTTCTTGTCTCCTTCATTATTCTTCTTGCAGTTGTTCATACGAACAATAAAGTGCGTATATTGCGAAGAAGTATATCTTTCAACCTCTGAGACTTTAAACAAAAATTTCTTAGGCTTTCCCTTTGTATCTCTTCCCGAAAACACCATGCCGAAAGGTTTCAGGCATATTTCCCCAACAACATATTTTGATAATGCTGACTGGGTTAAGGTTTCTTCCCAAGGGACGTTAACTTCTCTTCCCAAAGTGGTTGCCAATTCTTCATCAGTTAAAGCCAAACAATCGAAGTAATTGTCGATATACGTCTTGACATGTGCGAAGCCGATTTTAAACACTTCGATTTCAGATCCTTTGAGCTTATTCTCTTCCATATGTTTCAAAATAAGAGCCACTTGAATCAAATCATTGCAATTCATCAGAGGGAAGTCAGCAATTGTGAAGTCATACTGCTTGTTATCAGCTCGAATAACAAAGTAACAAAAATTCTGAAGCATGTCTTCAAACATCGCATCTTTCTTGATCGTTAACACCTTTTTGATCTTCATTAAAGACCATACTTCATATGGATTTTTCCCCAAAACAGCATGAAATCTGATTTTCATGTGTATGTAGTCATCAGGATTATCAAACTTCTCGCTAATCTTGTATTGAGCTGTAATGAAGAGCATTTCGTTGATTGGAAAATCTAGCTGACAATTGTTTGAATTCGCAATATCATAACTTTTCTTTGGCTTCTTCTTGAATTCATACATTTCCCTTCCCACAAATTTTGACTCTATGGTTTCATAAGAGTACAGCTTCGCAGGATCTCCTTTCTTCATTGTGGGAGGATCACTTGCCCTTTGCCTCATAATACTTTGGACTTGTCTCATTCTTTCCAACTCTGCCTCTGCCTCAGCTTTCTTCTCCTCCGACTTTTCGTATAAAATTCCTTTTCCTTTCCCTCAGTATCAGTTTGAGGTTTCGTACTTGAACTTCCTTCTTTTGCCCCAATCGTTATTCCTTTGGCAATTGGTCTTGTGGTTATTGTAGTTGAGGAAATTGACATCGTAAGTATTGGAAGAGTAGATTTAAGCTGAGTAGATATTACTTTTCCCACGGTCTTCGCATCCTCCTCTTTACTTAAATTTTTCTCCCCCCCCCCCCCCCCCCCTTGCACCCCTGTGAAAACAGGTGGGGCATTCTTTGGTAGTAAAGAGGTAATATTGGCGATTGGTGCAACAACTTTTTGAATTGCTTGTTCCAAAGTATTAACCTTTAGAGACAAGAACTTAGGAGTGAGAATTTGTTGAGATGAAGATTGCGAAACCACAGTTTTCAGCTCAGTCACCAACTTGATCAACTGATCAAACTTCTCCTGGGTTTCTTTATGGTTAGCTTCAAGGATAGGGGCAACAACAACCTTGTGCATTTCTGTAGCAACCACATCAACCTTCTTTTGGACTTCGATATGTTGAGAAGTAATATCCCGAAGCTCCTTCGCAAATTCGGTTTTCAACTCTTCAAGCTTAAAGTTGACATCCTCCCGAACTTTCTTCACATCCTGTAAAAACAGAACATGGCGTTCTTTTGCTACAACTTTTAACTCCTGGATCACCCCTGAAAAATTTCTTCCTTGAGCTTGAATGCGAAGCTCAGTGTTTTTATCTGTCTGATCAACCTTGTCCAATATTCGCTTCTCAGCTGCCTTAAGCATAATATCAACCTCTATTGCTGAGATAGATGATAGTCTGCCAGAATCAGCTTGTGACTGAATAATGGCATTCAACTTATGATTCAGGACTTTGAACTGCTTTCCTGTCATAATCATATGATCAGGAATATTCTCCTCCTCTGAATCAAAGTGAAGATCTTCAAATACTCCTCCAAAAGCTCCTCCTTCGGTTTCATTATCGGACATGGGTTGCGAAGGTTGAGGAGTTTCAGGTGATTGTGAGGGAAATAGCGTTGTAAATGGGTTTTAAAGAGGATGATCAAAAATGGATGAGGTTGTGTATAGTGTAGTAGTTGGAAAGGATACAGATGGTAAGGAAATGGGTAAGGTGACTGGTAAAGTGGTTTCAACACTCGTGATAGGTGCCCCCATATCAGATACGTTGACAAACGTATCAAAAATAGGTACCTCCTCAGAAACTGATTTGGTAGTGACTATTTCGAGTGGTTGTGAGGAAACTTGCGAAACTGGAATAGTAGAGACAGGTTGAACAGAAATGATTAGCGGTGTAGAAACTAGTGGAGTGTCTGCAATCACCTCTTCATCGGAAGATTCATTGCGAATAATCAACTTTCGCTTTTTCAACAATGTTTGTTGCATTTGTTTCGCAACATCTTGAGCACGTTGTCTCTTAGATCCTGGAGAGACAAGAGCTGGAATATTGCGAACAGTAACCCCCTTACTGCTCACTTTAGTCTTGCGAATCTTTTTCAATACCCCTGATTTTGAGGGTATTATTTCCTTCTTCGATTTTGGTGAGGTTTCCTCTATCTGAACCTCCTCTTCTTGACCCTGTTTTGAAGACTGAGCAGTTGCATCATTCTTGGTAGCCTTCTTCTTCTTTAGGGTTTTGGCAGCAACTTGTAACAAAATTCCAGTCTCCACAGCTGGATCGAAAGTCTTCATATAGTGTATCAACACCTTGTGAGTAGATGATACTTTGCGAAGCATCGCATCCGGAATGCGAGCAGCATGAGTGAAAATATTTTCATCATCCTCCACCTCCTTAGGAAATTGATATAATGAAAATTCTGCAACCTCAGCATCCTCTGGGACTTGAATCCCTTCTTTTTCGTATACCTTTTCAAGAATCAGGCTCCAATACCGTGCACAAGAAATTCCTTTTTCTGAATTCGTGTTTTCCAGACTCTTAACAAACTCCTTCCATAACTGAGTTGCATAGTCCACACTAATGTCATAGTACAAGCCCATTACCATGGCATAAACTTCCATACACCCCCTATCAAGACCAACTGTGCATCCTGTTAAGCATCTGAGAAAAATACCGAACAAAAAATTCCACATACACGGTAATCCTGACTTTCTGAAGTCATTGATCTTCTCAAGAGTTGGTTGATGGCCCATTTCGTTGAACATATGGATGATTTGAGAATTAATGGGTTTGAGAAATGGAGGGTTGTTAGGAATCTTCAAGAATTCAACGAACATCTTCTTGGTAAGTTTAACCCATTTGTTGTTCATCAAGTTGAAGGTTATCACATCAGTGGTGTAGTTGTGTGATGCCGATGAAGCTGCCAATGACAACCATGTCATCGGAACTGAGAAGGAACTGAACATGGCAGTGGACAGGGATGATCGTTTCAGGGCAACTATGAGCATCTTCAGTCCTTCGGGATAAGAAGATACATTCGGATCAACTTGATAATTGGTGCTTTGAATTTTCATCAGAGATTGAGAAAGAACTTCATCAGTATTTGATTGAGTGCCAGCCATTGTTAGGGTTTGAAAGAGATGAAGTTGAAGAAGTTTGAAGCTTTTTAGGATTGTAAGAATTTTGTTCACATAACCGTATACAATGATCTTGATTCCTCTTTTATAGGTTACCAAAATCGATTTGAAATTAAAGCGGGATACATTTAATGTTATCCGATGTGGCACCTTGAAAATCAGATCATGACTGTAAAAGATAACCATGCTTCAAAAAGTAACTGTCACATCTCCTAGAAAACCAGACAGAATACCAACCATCTTGAGTACACAACCTATCAATTTTCCTGTTAAAGAATTGGAACCGTTAAAACCCTTCGCATGGAGGCAAGGCTCTTTCACTTTTGGTATGTAAAGTGAAGTCATATGCCAGACTTGCGAAATCATCAGCCTGAGTTGGTATTACTCAGAACTTCAAGGATTTCGTGTGTGATGTGTTCCAAAAAAAAATTAGATAAGAAACAAATAAAAAAAATTTGGATTATAGTGATGTCAAAATTTTGATTTGACACAAAAACAGTTAAATCCCGGGCAAAGATTACTTCGAAAATTATCAAGAGAGATAATCAACAACTTGCTTGGTTTCCCGTGAATTGCAATCGACAACTTGTAGAGAAGTTTCGAAGGGTTTCTTTTATAAGGAAAATGGGTGGCTTCGAAAATTTCGTTTCATATCAACCTAAACATAAGGTGAGTAAGTGTAACTGAAATTATTTGTTTGACCAGTGTAGTCAGTGACAAATTGGTTTAGAATAATATTGAAAGTAACAAGGATTTTCGAAGTATACTCACACGGAAACCATATTCATGAAAAAATATTATGATGGATCTTGTTAGGTACAAACATCGTAGGCTTCGAATGTTTGATCAAGACCACTCAAAAAGAATGAATACGATTTGGAGTATAAAAGGTTGGTACTGAAACAAAGTTCCCCGTCAATTCCTTAATTGGTTGGATTTTTGGGTTTCTCTTCCATCACGGTCTCATGATGTTAGATCATAAACACAGACTTGTGATTTGTCTAGGTTTTGATTGGTTTGATCAAAGACCTCAAGGACAAATCTCTTCGAAAATTTAGATTGAAAGAATTGTTTGGTATAAAAAGATTGGTTAAGAATCGAAGTGTACCTCTGTTTTAATGGACAAAACAGAAAACTCTTAACTTCAATGAGAAGAGTAAGGTAGCTCAGTTGACTAATGTGAATTTAAGCCTGATTGGGAAAAACCCTCCGTATGAAATATTCATTAAGGCTTTCAATTTTCACACATTGAGTCTTGTTGAGGCTTTTGGTCTACATACAACAGCATGCTTCTAGGGACATTCTAACTAGTTTAAAAAAATTGATAACTCCCTGTAGAAACATATAAGCATGACCTCTTCGCATTAAGCCCTGGACTAAACTCACAACACACAATGGTTTAAGAACAAAGAAAACAAAACTATTTTTGTGATTTTTGAATTTTTCAAAATTAAAAAACATAACAAAATAAAGTCTTTTTGGATTTTTAATTTTTCAAAAACAAAAATGAATAAACATAAAATCTTTTTGAATTTTTGATTTTTCAAAAACAAAAACTACAAAATGAATCACGAACCTAACCTTAGTTGTTATGATCGCAAATGCGAAGAGATGTGGATGCGAAGCCATGCGAAGCCTCTGGATGAACAGTAACATCTGAACAATTCTGACTCATAACTGGTGAATGAAACTTTCAGGCTTAATATTTTGGAATTGAATTCGCATCAATCATCCCCAAACCTGCTAAAATTCTTACAAATGATTTTTCATCAAGAGGTTTAGTAAAAATATCAGCAAGTTGCTCAGTTGTTTTAACAAAATGAATTTCAATGTTCCCATCTTCCACATGATCTTTGATAAAATGAAAACGAAGAGCAATGTGTTTTGTCTTTGAATGTTGTACTGGATTATGACAAATGTGAATTGCACTTTGCGAATCACAATACAAGGGAATCTTTTTCATGTTTATTGCATAGTCACGAAGTTGACTTTGAATCCAAATAATTTGCGAAGTGCAAGCAGCAGCAGCAATGTATTCAGCCTCAGCAGTTGAGATAGCCACACAAGTTTGCTTCTTCGATTGCCAACTTACTAACTTCCCATCCAATAGTTGACATCCACCACTCGTACTTTTCCTATCCAAAGTACATCCTCCTAAATCAGAATCTGAAAAAGCTTGAATGAAAAATCCCGTTTTCGAAGGATACCAAAGTCCTAACGAAACTGTTCCCTTAAGATAGCGAAAAATATTTTTCACTGCAGTCAAATGAGGTTTTCTGGGATTAGCTTGATATCTAGCACAATTGCAAACCGAAAACATAATATCAGGTCTACTTGCAATTAAGTACAATAAAGAACCTATCATGCTTCGATAAAGTGTTAAATCAACAGCAGGAGCATCTAACAAAGGAGTTAGTCTTGTTCCTACTACCATTGGTACTCTTAGTTTCGTGCTATTGGTCATTCCAAACTTTTCAAGCAAGTTCTTCGTATATTTTTCTTGATTGATTAAGATTCCACCCCTGTTCTGTCTTATATTCAATCCAAGAAAACTATTAATTTTTACCATCATACTCATTTCAAATTGACTTTTCATTAGATTTTCAAATTCAATTGACAATGCTGGGTCAGTTGAGCCAAAAATAATATCATCAACATAAATTTGAACAAGCATTAGATGATTCCCAACTTTCTTGCAAAATAATGTGGGGTCATCTGATCCTTGTTTAAATTTAGATTGTTTCAAGAAATTTGTAAGTGTTGCATACCAGGCACTTGGTGCTTGTTTTAACCCATAAACTGCCTTGTCAAGAATATAGACATGATCAGAATGTTCCTCATTTATGAATCCTGGTGGTTGTTCAACGTACACTGTTTCTTCAAGTTCTCCATTTAAGAATGCACACTTAACATCCATTTGATAAACATCAAAGTGTAACAACACAAATTTTCAAACAAATTTTTCATTTTAAAAATAAAGTACTTTCATTCAAAACAAGGCGTAAATAATTTAAGTGTCATGTCAAATACAAATTGTCTAAATCCCAAGATCATAAAAACATCCTTCAGTGTGTACAGATCACGCCGGCGCCTTCCCACGGTCCTCGCTAGTACCTGAAACACATACATAACAACTGTAAGCATAAATGCTTAGTGAGTTCCCCAATATACAACTTACGCACATACGCCTTTCCAGGCCCTGACCTTCCGGTCCATGTGTCTCAGGGGACTTCCGTCCCTGCTGGGTAAACCTTCCGGCCCTACCCACGCCGACCTTCCGGTCCATCACACAACATATTGCCTTCCGGCCCATAACATATTGCCTTCTGGCCTATAATATAATCGCCTTTCGGCCCATGACATACGTAGCACATATAACAAATAACTTACCACATATAGCATACATATCACATATCATATCTGACCTTCCGGTCACACAGTCAACCCTTCCGGGTACAGTATAGTGAGAAGACTCACCTCGTGAATACTGAAAGCTAGCAAATCCTGAAATCACTCGTGCTCGATCCGCCGAGCTACAACCTCCCTATAACATCATATATCTCTTATTAACACTTTTATCTTCTAAGTTAACTGACCCTAAGAAGTCACACATAGGTCAACTCTGGTCAACGGTCAACGGTCAACGGTCAACTTGACCGGACTCGGCGAGTGCCATGGCGACTCGGCGAGTCTAGACGTCCTCCAATTCTCTAAGATTCCCCTTCTACTCGTCGAGTATCCTCCTTGACCCGACGAGTTACTCCTGGAAGAATCGCGGGGCCACCCCGACTCAACTCGCCGAGTCTGAAGAACAACTCGACGAGTTCCAGTTAATCTTCAAGCTACTCGCCGAGTCTGTTCATCGGACTCGGCGAGTCCATGCCATGCAACCGCTCAAACTGCTTTCTAAGGTCAGAACTGCTCCGGCCATTCATAGGTCTGGCCTTCCTAGACTGATCCATCACGTAAGGTCCTTATTTCGGTGCTCATGATACACCCCAAGACTTATAATTTACATATTGACCTAAGGCATAAGGATTCCAATCCAAAACCTTCATCAATTCCCGAAATACACAGGCATGGGACATTCTGGACCTGCAAAGGTCCCAATATAGGGTTACAATCGTTTGGGGGACTAGGGTAACATTCAATCTAGTCACAAAAGGGTTCCATAAACCCTAATTCCATAAACACATCAACATAGCAGAGTATACTCGAATTCTTACCTGGATGATGTACTCTCTACGTCCCCAATCCTCAGAACGTGACTCCCTTGCTGTTCCTTTAGCCAAGCCCTTCTCTTCCTTGCACAACAACTCCTTCAAAATCACCAATGCCCTTTAACCTTGCTCCCGATGCACACAATCGATTTAGGGTTCCTCTCAGAAGGCTAAAATGAACAATGACGGCCAATAAGTCCCTTTTATACGTCCCAAACCTGAACGGTTAGGGTTTTCGCTAAACAGCGCAGACTCGCCGAGTCCATATCTGGACTCGTCGAGTCCAGTCGCGAACCCGCGACCAGGTCTGCGATCCTACTCGGCGAGTCTAGGCTCCAACTCGCCGAGTCCCCTCTTAAAACACCCCAAAAACATAATTTTAACCATACCTGAGATTCCGGGCTGTTACAATTCTCCCCCACTAGGATTAGACTTCGCCCTCGAAGTCTCACTCTGAAAATAGTTCCGGATGCTGCTCCCGCATCTCACGTTCCGGCTCCCAAGTCATTTCCGATCCCTTCCGGTGTTGCCACTGAACCAACACCAGAGGTACCTCCTTGTTCCTCAGAACCTTGATCTTCCGATCCCTGATGGCCACTGGTCTCTCAGCATAATTCAGGCTCGCATCCACCTGGATATCCTCTAATGGAACCACTGCCGACTCATCGGCTATGCACTTCCTCAATTGCGACACATGAAAAGTGTCGTGGATTTGCCCCAACTCCGCTGGCAACTCCAAACGATAGGCTACCCGGCCTATCCTTGCAATCACACGAAATGGCCCAATATACCGGGGCCCCAACTTGCCCCTCTTCCTGAATCGAATCACCCCTTTCCAAGGAGAGACCTTCAGGAGAACGAAGTCGCCGACTTGAAACTCAAGCTCGGATCGGCGCCTGTCTGCATAACTCTTCTGTCGGCTCTGGGCGGTCAATAACCTCTGTCTAACTTGCTGAATCTGCTCTGTCGTCTGGAGCACGATCTCCGTGCTGCCCATCACTCTCTGTCCCACTTCTCCCCAGCAAATGGGGGTCTGACACCTCCTACCATACAACAACTCAAAAGGTGGCATACCAATGCTCGAATGATGGCTGTTGTTGTAGGAAAACTCTGCCAAGGGTAAATACGCATCCCAGCTACCCCCGAAGTCTAACACACACGCTCGAAGCATGTCTTCCAGCGTCTGAGTCGTCCGCTCGCTCTGACCGTCTGTCTGGGGATGGTATGTGGTACTAAAATGCAATCTAGTACCCAGCTCCTCATGGAATTTCTTCCAGAATCTGGAAGTGAAGCGCACATCACGGTCCGAAACAATCGAGATCGGCACCCCATGCCGAGATACCACTTCTCTCACATATATCTCCACCAACTTCTCCGCTGAAGAACTCTCACTGATGGCAAGGAAGTGTGCACTCTTCGTCAACCTATCCACAATCACCCAAATGGCATCGACTCCTCTGGCAGTCCTCGGTAATTTGGTGATGAAATCCATAGTGATCTGTTCCCACTTCCACTCGGGAACCTCCAATGGCTGCAACTTGCCATACGGTCTCTGGTGCTCGGCCTTAACCCTACGGCAGGTCAAGCACCTCTCAACGAACCATGCGACGTCCCTCTTCATACAGGGCCACCAATACTCTTTCCTCAAATCCAAATACATCTTCGTAGCACCGGGATGGATCGAGAATTTCGACCTATGAGCCTCTTCCATCAAAGAATTACGCGTACCGCCCACGAACGGTACCCAAATCCGACCCTGAAACGTCAGAAGCCCTCGTCCATCCTTAACGAACTTTGAAATTAACCCAACGACCCGCTCTTTCTTCTGCATCTCTGGTCGCACAGCCTCGGCCTATGCCCCACGAATAGCATCCAATACTGGAGTCATCATAGTCAATCTCAAACATACATCTCGCAATGGAGTGCTTTCCGCCCTGCGGCTCAATGCATCGGCTACCACATTAGCCTTGCCTGGGTGGTACAGGATCTCACAATCATAATCCTTGACCACATCCAACCACCTTCTCTGACGCATATTTAGGTTGGGCTGATCCATCAAGTACTTCAAGCTCTTATGGTCCGTGTATATCGTACATCGAACCCCATACAGGTAGTGACGCCAAATCTTGAGAGCGAACACTACTGCCCCCAACTCTAAATCATGCGTGGGATATCTCGCCTCATGAGGCTTCAGCTGCCTCGACGCATAAGCTATCACATGACCCCTCTGCATCAACACTGGACCCAGTCCCGAAATCGATGCGTCGCAATATACTACAAAATCTTCCATCCCTTCTGGAAGAGCTAATACCGGGGCTTCGCACAACCTCTGGCGAAGTGTCTCAAAGGAGGTCTGCTGCTCGGGCCCCCATGAGAATGCAACACCCTTCCGGGTCAATCTGGTGAGCGGCACAGCGATCTTGGAGAAATCCTTAATGAATCTCCGATAATACCCTGCCAACCCAAGGAAGCTCCTGATCTCAGAGGGTGACTTCGGCACCTCCCAACTCATCACCGCCTCAACCTTGGCTGGATCGACCAATATCCCCTCCTGATTAACAACATGTCCTAGAAATTGGACCTCCCGCAACCAGAAGTCACATTTGGAGAACTTTGCATAAAGCTTCTCCGACCTCAATACCTCAAGGACCTCCGTCAAATGCTTCTCATGCTGCTCTCTAGATCTCGAATACACTAGAATGTCGTCGATAAATACAATCACTGACCGATCCAACATTGGCCTGCAAACCCTGTTCATGAGATCCATGAACACCGCCGGGGCATTGGTGAGCCCGAAAGGCATCACCACAAACTCATAATGCCCATATCGCGTCCTAAACACTGTCTTTTGGACGTCCTCATCCCGCACTCTCACCTGATGGTACCCTGACCTCAGATCGATCTTGGAAAACCAAGATGCTCCCTGCAACTGATCGAATAAATCATCGATCCTCGGTAACGGGTAACGGTTCTTGACCGTCAACTTGTTCAACTCCCGGTAATCAATGTACATCCGGTGTGAACCATCCTTCTTCTTGACGAACAGAATAGGTGCTCCCCACGGCGAGCTGCTCGGCCGAATGAATCCCTTCCCGAGCAACTCCTGGAGCTGCGAGGACAACTCTGGCATCTTTGGAGGTGCAAGACGATAAGGCACCTTAGCAATAGGCGCGGCCCCCGGAACCAGGTCGATACCAAACTCTACTTGCCTCACAGGAGGTACTCCCGGCAGCTCCTCGGGGAAAACATCTGGAAACTCACGCACCACTGGGACCTCCTCAACTGACCTCGGTCTCTCGGAAACCTCCCGCGTATCCATCACATACGCCACAAAACCCTTACAGCCCTGCTGTAGACACTGCCTCGCTCTAGCGGCCGAACAAAAAGCTAATCCCGAACGGGTACCCTCGCCCTACACCGAAAGGACTCCCCCACTATGGTCTCGAATAGTCACCAGCTGACGCTCACAGTCGATAACAGCGCCGAATCGGCTCAACCAGTCCATGCCCACGATGACACAGACGTCACCCATCGCAATAGGAATCAGGCCAATCGGGAACTCAACCCCGAAAATTTCTAGCACGCATCCCCGAAGAGCCTCCGTGGCACAAATCACTCTCTCGTCAGCTATAGAAACTCTCAAAGGTCGGCTCAACGACTCACGACTAACGCTGATATGCTGACTAAAGGCTAAAGATACAAAGGACCTACTCGCACCCGAGTCAAATAACACTAATGCAGGCACAGAGTTCACAAGGAAAGTACCTACGCGTATAATAACATAAGCATAACATCTCGACATTAAAATAATTACATGAATTACAGCATACCTGCCACAACATCGGGCGCAGCGCGGACCTCCTCCGCAGTCAGCTGAAAGGCTCTTCCCCGAGCCCTCGGGGCCTCGGCCTTCACCGGTCGAGTCGCAGTAGCTCTGGCAGCAGGTGCAGATCCCTGAAGAAGCTGAGGGCACTCGGCCTTCCGATGGCCTGTCTGGTTGCAATGAAAGCAAACCGTAAACCCCTTAGGGCACTCCCTAGCAATGTGCCCCTCCTTGCCACACTTGTAGCAAGCACCAGATCGACATGCCCCATCATGACCCTTGCCGCACTTTCCGCAAGTGCGGCCCTTCGAACCTCCTGTCCTCGAATCAGCGGACTTTATCCGCTTGGCTGCCGGCTGGGACTGAGCCGGTCGCCGGTCCACCCGCTGAGACTCGGCCTCCTCCCTGGCCTGGGTCTCCAACTCGATCGCGCGCTTCCTGGCATTCGCTTGGAGCTCAGCAAAAGTATGGTAGGTGGAGTTTGACACAAACTCCCGGATATCCCTCCTCAACACACCCAAGTACCGGCTCATCCGAGCCTGATCAGTGGACACCAGCTCGGGGCAGAACATCACCCTCTCATGAAACTTCCGCGTGATCACCGCAACAGAATCAGTACCCTGCTTAAGGGTTAAGAACTCCTGAACCAATCGTTCCCTCTCCACCGGGGGAACATACTCGTCCCTGAACATAGCAGTAAACCCCTCCCATGTCACTGCTGTAATCTCTGCCAAAGTGAAGTTCGCCGTCACGAACTTTCACCAATCCTTCGCTCCCAGACGGAGCTGGTTCAAAGCGAACCGTATCCTCAGGTGCTCCGGGCATGAACAAGTGTAGAAGCACCCCTCTATATCCGCGATCCACCTCATCGCAGCAATCGAATCCTGCGTCCCATCGAACTCAGGTGGCTTCGTGTTGCTGAACTCCCGGAACAGCAACGAGTCACCCCCTGTGGCCTGGCAGCGGCCACAGCTGCGGTAGCTGCAGCTTCAGTCAATGCGGCGTACCGCTCCTCAAACGTCTCCATCAGGGTGGTCTTAATAGACCCAAACATCTCCGGGATCTCAGCCCGGATCGCCGCAGCTACCTCCTCGTGAATCATCTGACGAATCTCCTCGTCACTCACACCGCTCGAACTCGCTCCGTGGCGTGGTCTAACCATGATGTCTCTGAAATACAACATAGAACTATCAGAGACTCCATCGAGTCTAATCGCACTCGACAACGCAACCCTACTCAGTCTCCGATATTCAGGGATTCTTACTTGGGTCTCCCACTGACCCGGTGTCTTCGGTAGTACGGGCCCAATACTACTGACCACACCGCATCAGCATTCATCCCAAGTCTTCCTCCCCAAACCCCGGATAGTGAGTACTCTACTTCTGTTATGCACTATCTACTCGTACACTAGCAAAGCATCTCATATCGACAAACTTCCCTAGACTAAGGTATCACAATTCAGGCCACTCTAGTCCTATCATGAATACCTAATCTTCTAGCATGCATAACAATTCATATCATATAATATTGTAAGGTATTTTGGGGATCTTTACCGTTCGGGCGCTGACTGATCGTACACACTGCTTCTTTCTTGTTTACCACAAAATCATTCATAAAAGTTTATGCCTTTATTTGTAAAAGTTTTCCTCAAATCCTCGGTTTGAGTTCAGTTACGCCCGAAGGTGCACCCGAATCCCTCAAACCAAGGCTCTGATACCAATTGTAACAACGCAAATTTTCAAACAAATTTTTCATTTTAAAAATAAAGTACTTTCATTCAAAACAAGGCGTAAATAATTTAAGTGTCATGTCAAATACAAATTGTCTAAATCCCAAGATCATAAAAACATCCTTCAGTGTGTACAGATCACGCCGGCGCCTTCCCACGGTCCTCGCTAGTACCTGAAACACATACATAACAACTGTAAGCATAAATGCTTAGTGAGTTCCCCAATATACAACTTACGCACATACGCCTTTCCAGGCCCTGACCTTCCGGTCCATGTGTCTCAGGGGACTTCCGTCCCTGCTGGGTAAACCTTCGGGCCCTACCCATGCCGACCTTCCGGTCCATCACACAACATATTGCCTTCCAGCCCATAACATATTGCCTTCCGGCCCATAATATAATCGCCTTCTGGCCCATGACATACATAGCACATATAACAAATAACTTACCACATATAGCATACATATCACATATCATATCTGACCTTCCGGTCACACAGTCAACCCTTCCGGGTACAGTATAGTGAGAAGACTCACCTCGTGAATACTGAAAGCTAGCAAATCCTGAAATCACTCTTGCTCGATCCGCCGAGCTACAACCTCCCTATAACATCATATATCTCTTATTAACACTTTTATCTTCTAAGTTAACTGACCCTAAGAAGTCACACATAGGTCAACTCTGGTCAACGGTCAACGGTCAACGGTCAACTTGACCGGACTCGGCGAGTGCCATGGCGACTCGGCGAGTCTAGACGTCCTCCAATTCTCTAAGATTCCCCTTCTACTCGTCGAGTATCCTCCTTGACCCGACGAGTTACTCCTGGAAGAATCGCGGGGCCACCCCGACTCAACTCGCCGAGTCTGAAGAACAACTCGACGAGTTCCAGTTAATCTTCAAGCTACTCGCCGAGTCTGTTCATCGGACTCGGCGAGTCCATGCCATGCAACCGCTCAAACTGCTTTCTAAGGTCAGAACTGCTCCGGCCATTCATAGGTCTGGCCTTCCTAGACTGATCCATCACGTAAGGTCCTCATTTCGGTGCTCATGGTACACCCCAAGACTTATAATTTACATATTGACCTAAGGCATAAGGATTCCAATCCAAAACCTTCATCAATTCCCGAAATGCACAGGCATGGGACATTCTGGACCTGCAAAGGTCCCAATACAGGGTTACAATCGTTTGGGGGACTAGGGTAACATTCAGTCTAGTCACAAAAGGGTTCCATACACCCTAATTCCATAAACACATCAACATAGCAGAGTATACTCGAATTCTTACCTGGATGATGTACTCTCTGCGTCCCCAATCCTCAGAACGTGACTCCCTTGCTGTTCCTTTAGCCAAGCCCTTCTCTTCCTTGCACAACAACTCCTTCAAAATCACCAATGGCCTTTAACCTTGCTCCAGATGCACACAATCGATTTAGGGTTCCTCTTAGAAGGCTAAAATGAACAATGACGGCCAAT
The DNA here is from genome assembly GCF_002870075.4 of Lactuca sativa. NCBI lineage: Eukaryota > Viridiplantae > Streptophyta > Magnoliopsida > Asterales > Asteraceae > Lactuca > Lactuca sativa. The sequence goes on along the minus strand of NC_056625.2, from coordinate 174,819,619 downwards.
AAGTCCCTTTTATATGTCCCAAATCTGAACGGTTAGGGTTTTCGCTAAACAGCGCAGACTCGCCGAGTCCATATCTGGACTCGTCGAGTCCAGTCGCGAACCCGCGACCAGGTCTGCGATCCTACTCGGCGAGTCTAGGCTCCAACTCGCCGAGTCCCCTCTTAAAACACCCCAAAAACATAATTTTAACCATACCTGAGATTCCGGGCTGTTACACAAAGTCTTTGTGAGCTGCATAAGCTAAAAATATGCGAACTGCTTCGAGTATTGCAACAGGAGCAAATGTTTCTTCATAGTCTATTCCTTCTTGTTGCGAATAACCTTTAACCACTAGTCTAGCTTTATTGCGAATAATATTTCCATCTTTGTCGGTTTTATTTTTAAAAATCCATTTTAATCCGACAATTGAAACATCAGAAGGTTTAGGAATTAATCTCCAAACCTTGTTTCGTTCAAATTCAGCCAGTTCAGATTGCATAGCAACAACCCAATCTGAGTGTTCCATAGCATCCTTTACTGTTTTTGGCTCTATTTTTGAAATAAAAACATTAAACATACACAGTTCTTGGTTCGCATTCAGTACCTCATTTTTAGCACGAATTTGAGCTCTTGTCAATACACGTCTTGTGGAATTCCAATTACCTGTTCTTTTGGATGATTTCTTGTCCATTTCTCAAGTGGTGGATAATAAGGATTTAATTCCAATGGTGCATCTTCATACATATCTTCATTTTCAGATCCTGCAACAGAAAAATTATCATTTAGTTCATGAAAGTCATCATTTTCATCAAGATTTATTGTCTCTGTTTCATCATGCTCCCCCTCAACATGATGTTCATCTTGATGCTCCCCCTCAAAATGATGTTCCTGTTGATTTTGCGAATGCTCCCCCTCAACTTGATGATTCATATTTTCTTTCTCCCCATCGAAAGTTTGCGTTCTGAATTCATTGTTAATCGTATGCTCCCCCTCCATATGAACTTCATGCACACTTTCACATGATTCTGAACTTGTAGTAATTGTTGAATCATCAGTATGTTTTGAGGATTCTGTTGATTGATTATCAGGAGCATTTTGTTCCGCATCAATTGCCCTGTCAGGAATTCCAAAAATTAAATCATAATCAAAATCATTAAGTTCAGAATTATCAATTTCTGTATCTGAATCAACAAGAATTGATTTATTTTCAAATTTACTATCCGTTTGTTTAAGATAGTAATCATCAAAAGTTAAATTGAAAGTTTCTTCAACTTTTCTTATTCACTTGTTTAGCACCCTGTATGCTACTGAATTTTGCGAATATCCTAAGAATATGCCTTCGTCAGCTTTAGCTTGGAACTTTGTCAAATTATCTTTGAGATTCATGATAAAGCACCTACAACCAAAAACATGGAAAAATTTGACATTAGGTTTTCGATTGTTGATGATTTCATATGGAGTGATATTGAATATGCGATGAATAAATGATCTATTCTGAGTAAAGCATGCAGTTGAAACTGCTTCAGCCCAAAGATATTGAGTTAGATTCGCATATGTTAACATTGTTCTGGCTGCTTCGCATAGAGATCGATTTCTTCTTTCAACAACACCATTTTGTTGTGGAGTATACGGTGATGAGAAATTATGCGAAATTCCTTTGCTTGTGAGAAAAGAATCAAGAGTTTGATTTTTAAACTCAGAACCATTATCATATTTAATTTTGCGAACATTCCTTTTAAGGCTAATCTCAATCAATTTGATAAAATCAATCATCGTCTGAGCAACTTTAGATTTTAACCTGAGAAAAAAATACCCATGTGAATCGAGAAAAATCATCAACAATAACTAAAATGTACCGCTTTTTATTGATTGTAGCAACAGTCGACGGTCCACATAAGTCAATGTGAAGAAGTTCCAATGGTTCTTCGATTTTTGAATCTATCACAACTGGATGACCTTTTCTATGTTGTTTTCCTTGTTCACAAGTTGCACACAGAGAATCATTGTCAAATTTTAGTACAGGTAAACCTCGAACTAAATCTTCAGTGACAAGTTTGTTAATATTGCGAAAGTTCAAGTGTGACAATCTTCTATGCCAAAGCCAGCTGACATCATTAGATGCCTTTGAGAGTAAACACACAGCAGGTTTTCCCACGATTGGTTAGATGTCCAGTGTAAACATATCACCATATCTTTTGGATTTGAGAAGTACCTCATTTGTCTTCACATTTGAAATGATACTTCCTTCTTCATTAAATACAACCTGGTTTCCAGTACCCACAACAAGTTGTGACACACTAATCAAGTTATGTTGAAGTCCTTCAACATAAGCAACCCTGTTAACAGTGAATTGTCCATTAGTGACTTTCCCATAACCTTTCTATATATTTCAGTAATTATATATGGGGTTGTAAGCATTAGAGAACTCTTTTGGAAAAAGGTCGACCACTTTTCGTAATTGACTTTGACCTATATCATTTTTAGATAAGTTATTTTAAATTTCAGTAAATTGCTAATTTGGAACCATTATATTTAAAAACAATACCTTATCAACAACATCAATCTAAAACCCATTTTGTAAAAGGTTATCCATGAATTTAATCTGCATCTGAATCTCAGAAGCAATGGGGTCAGTAAAAGTGAAATACCAAGAATATTAACAATATTAACAGTATATTTGCTTACTAATAAATCATCAAGTTTCAGTCACATTAACAAAGAACATCTTCATATAAGTATGACGGTTGTAAGTTGTAAGGAAGGCTAAGTTGTACCTTATATCATTCCATAAAGAAGTCTAACTAACCTTCACACATACATTATATCAAACAGTTGGTGTGTGTAAATTGGAAGTAAAAAGAAACACGAAACTAAACTGCAAACAAAGTTGGGCCAAACCGTAACCTTTTCTTGTCATCTTAGTGCGAAAAGATGTCAAAAACTTTTTGTCAATTGTATCTGCAACTTTCACCTATGTGAATCTACTGTTACTCTTAATCGAACATCTTCCTATAATCGCAATGCTTACCTGTACAAAAATTAAAATCAACAAAATAAGATCGTTGATCTTGAATGAAGAAAGACGAATGAAGTTGTCGATTTAGGAGTTTCGGGAGATGCTGAGAGCTGGAACACAGGAACAGAGTGGTTTGCCACTTATTTCAATCGGTGGAACAGTTGGAGGCCAAACTACAGAAATTCTAGACACATATACCCACACATAGGAAAGGAAGCGGAGCCGGAGGTATAGTCACTTTCCTTAATTTGGAAAAAAAAGTTCAAACCTGGAACTGTTTACTGCTTGAAGGAGCTACCTTCTTTCTTGTTGCTTTTCTTTTTGTGTAGTTGATATTGGTGGAGAATCTGACTTGATTCGAAGCGAATAACCTTCTGTTCCAGCCTCAGCGGTGTCCTCCTCCACATCCCTACTTACCACCACCGAACATATGGAAGAATGAGATCCTGCTTCTGTTGCTGTGATTGTTGGTGAAGATGGAGATGGTGTAACACCCGTAGATCCGGGCTAGTCAATTTAGGGATAATAGGGGTCGAAAACGACTTTTCGACAAAAGATTATTTAGAATAAATAATCTTAACCAAGTTGTAGAATATGTCACAAGGTTTCCGTACATATAAAGAACGCCGAAATCCGAGTTATAACAAAGAAGTTATGACCCGTCGAAGTTTCGCGATGGAATCGGCACGACACCGGGAAGCGTAAATAGTGAATTTACGATAGAGCGAGATTTAGCCTTAGCGATCTAAACAAAAGTCGTAGAGTATGTTAAACTAAGAACATATATAAAAAGAACGCCCAAATCTGACTTCGTATGAGGAAGTTATGATTTTTCGAAGTTTCGGCTTAGCAGTGCACGACCCGAAACTCGAATTTTAGTTCGAGCGGTTTTTGGCTTACGCGACCTAAATGAGAGTTGAAGATATCATTAATAGGAACTCAACAGTAAAAAGATGGACGAAAACGGAGTTCGTATGAAGGAGTTACGAATTCTTCGCGGTCATTTAACAGTCTAAACGCCTCCTACTGTTAAATTTGAGATCGGTTGAGATTTAGCCGACGGAGTCTAAATGAAAGTTGTAGATCTTGTCTTTACTTACGTGTGAAAAAAAAGAACGTCGAAAACGGAGCTCGTATGCAGAAGTTACGGGGTTTAGAAGTTGGCAGGGTGCTGCTGCAAAAGGGGTGACGTGGCTGAATATGGGCCAAGGCTTTCTCCCCCAAGGAAAGCCATCAGATGATGACACATGGCGCTGAATCGGCGAGTCAGTGAACCGACTCGGCGAGTCCTATATCACAGGTGTTGATATGAAGTCACATTACACTGAGATATTTAAAGAGATGTAGATCACTAGTGTAAATAATTGTAAGTTCTGTTTATGCTTATGTTTCTATATTAACGATGACATCCCAAACGTTTTAAAATGAAATAAATACGTTTCTTCGAAAATGTTTTAATAACGTATTTATCACGTTTTTCTGGGAACAAATTCCGCAACATTTTTATTAAAAGAAGTACTCTGATTTTTATAAAGCATAAACAAAATCGGTCTTTTCTGGCCGTGAAAATGGGGATGTCACAGTTGGTATCAGAGCATTAGTTTAAGCGAAATAGGAATATGGATTTATTTCTAGACTTAAACTTAGAATGCTAAGCGATGATTGTGAGGTGTGAGCACTAGCTTATTTTAGGAATGATGCCTAAAATGCTTTTATGTGCTAAATGCTTGTGCCCGATATGTTGTTATTTGTTCGGATCTATGGTATATTGCTGACCGGATCTGGAAACCTTATGTGTTTAGGAATCTAAACGTACGAATACGATATTAGAACTAGCATATAAACGTTTCGGAGTGATAAGGATGATTTAAACGTCAATCCTAAGTATAGGTCTAGATTCACCTTATTCGGCTTATAGATCAAGACGGCAAGGACCCGTAGCGGAAACGTAAACGCAAATGGGAACAGAAACCAACCCCCAGTAGTTCAGCAAATACCTGTTGTAGAAGAAGTTGCGCCTGAGCCAGTCACCATGGCTGGAGTTCAAGCCATGATTCGGGCTATGCTAGCTGAACAAAGGGAAGAAATGAGACAAATGCTCCACGAAAATAGGGACGAACCTACCATACATATTGAACCGATGGAGCCAGTTCCCGAGCAATCTGAGGAAGGGAACTACAGCCACCAAGTGAGTCAAGTAGGGACTCAAGGTGAGCAAAGGGATGGCCCAAAAGGGAGAAACAACAAGGATGGGCGGATGTACAAGAATTTCTTGGGTGTGAAACCACCAAGTCTCTCAGGAAGCCCAAAGCCTGTCGAGATTATGGATTGGATCTCTGAGATGGAAATGGTGTTTGAGAGCTGCGACTGTAGCGAGAAAAAGAAGACCATCTTTGCCGTAAGACAACTGAAAACTGGAGTCTTGAGCTGGTGGAAGCTATTGGCAGAAACGATGCCACGAGGAGAAGCCTTAAGGATGTCATGGGAAGAGTTCTTGGAACAGTTAAAAATGCAGTACTGCTCGGAGATAGATCTAATAGATGATGTGTGCAAACTCAGTTAGTTTTAATTTTAATTATCAAATAACACACAAAAGGCAGTGAACCTATCAATTGTGATATAGTTGAATAAGTAGGGTATCGAACACAGGGAACGGCAAATTAAAACTAAAAACTAATTTTATCTAAATTAATTAATAAGTAGGGGTTTTCTCTAGTTTTACAAGACTAGAAACTTGCTAATTATTATTTACTTAAAAACTAGAAAGCAAAGGACTAACTAAATTCAATAGCGGGAAGGAACTTCTATTTTGTTCAACTCAATTGATCCTATGGTTGATTACAAGGTAATGGTGCAATGGATTAATTCTTTTGTCGGTTACCGATTCAAGTGATTAGTTTCGCATTCACTACACTAATCCTTAGCAAACAAACTAACTTAAACAGTGGCCAGTTGTCTAATTTAATTAAATTTACTAGATTAATTATTCGGGTTAAGTTAGACTTGTAATAGTTAACTAATTTATTCTTTTAATTAAATTCTTGTTTGATGGTCATCTCACAAGCTTAAACAGTGGCCAGTAGTCTAATTTAATTAAATTTAGATTAATTATTCGGGTTAAGTTAGACTTGTAATAGTTAACTAATTTATTCTTTTAATTAAATTCTTGTTTGATGGTCATCTCACAAGCTTGCACATGAATTTACTCAATTTTCTTATTAACTCTAGTTTCATATTCATTAATACTAGACATATGACAATAGTGATCACAAAGTATATGAGATTGATAATCAATAGATGTTCATGCTAATCAATTATCTCCCTATTAACAGAAAATTAATTATTATTCATACACAAGGTTCTTTAGCAAGCTAAAATAACAAAATCCACCAACTTAGAATTAATCCTACCAACAATCAAACCATATCATCAATTTTGTATCCCTAAACAGAAGTCTAAAGGTTTTAGCTCATAATTGAAGTAAATAACAGCAAACAAACAGAGTCTAATTGTTTAACCATAATGACAAAACAAAAGATTAAGTGGAATGATGAAATTTGCCTCAATTCTCCTTCGGGATTGAATTCTAGCTTATGACTTCATCTTCTAGGGTTTTTCTGACTTCTTAATCGCAGCAAAACTCTTCTGAATCATCCCAGAATTCCCCCATATCGTTCTGTGGAGTTATCTTTATATATATGAATCGACTCGTAGAGTCAGGTGGCGACTCGTCGAGTCCATCTCACATTCCCCGTATTGTGATAACTCTCTGGGATCCCGAGTCTTTATCTTCTCGATTCTTTGATCGGACTCATCGAGTAGTCGCCCCTAGTCGCCGAGTAGGTGCTTTTTTCAATGTTTTTCTTCTTTGTTCCATTCTCAAACTTCTAACTGTTTCTCCCGCTTCCTTTCGCTTCCGAGCTTCATTTTTGGACTGAAAACATAATTCAAACACTTTTAAGTACCCTTTGTCCATAAAATGCAATAATTTAGCTAATAAATTAATAAAAATGTATACTTAATATGAACTAATTATGCACATATCAAAATACCCCACACTTGTCTTTTGCTTGCCCCTAAGCAAAACTGAATTTTAAACATATTAGAATTACATATCACAATTCCAATCTAACCCAACCATTATGCCAAGACCGCAACGCATGCATTTGTGTCTAAAATTGTCCTAAGTACCCCCATACTCCAAATACTCACAATCCTCATAAACATTCGCCCACTCACCCCGAACTATGCTCATTTTATGCAACCCTCCGAATCCATCCGCAGAAAACCTCTTACCCTCAAGGTATTTTTAATTGAGCAACCCAAGCATACATAATCTAGAATTACAACTTTTCGATACCACTATGGAGCTCTCTTGAATTCTTTACTTCCTTGATAATTTGATCTTTGATTTCTTTGAATTCACCACCTTTATTGTTCGATTTCTGGTATCTTCAACTTTTTGAATTTCTTCGGAATTTTTATCTTTTTTTTTCACTCAAAACCCTACATGCTTAAGCAGGGGCGCTCAATCTCAACCTTTATTGGCTAACGATAATAATTTTCCTGGATACATTTCAGGTTTAGGCTGCTAAACATATTGCATCCCTCAGGCTGACCGGGGTCGTGTTTTTGTCTCATGATTTCACTGGAATAAGGAAGCCACAAATGCACTAGAACGTATATAGGCTCAACTAAACATTTGGGTTTTCATGCAATCATCAACACAATTCTAATATGGAATCCTAATTTGCTTTTACCAAAATTTTCTAATTTAAATCCCTAAGTAATATTTTTGGTATGCAACAATTTTTTTTTAAATTAGCCTAAATTAAGATTCTAAATTTTCTAATATGTGACCAACCCCCTACCCCACACTTATTTTATGCAATGCCCTCATTGCATATTATGTATGATAAAAACATAAAAAGAGAATAAAGAGGGAATTGGACTCCCCTGGGATAGCAGTCGATAGGTTGATCACTTTCATTTTAGCTCCAACTTCAATTGACTTTAGACATGGGAACAACTCATCCATGTCTTGGGTGTCAAATCTCGTGTGGGTCGCTCCAAATACGCAGGAAAACAGTGTAAGATCTTCAAGAATCAATATGGAAAGAATAAATGGTCAAGTGGTACTCTTATCAGCATCAAATCAGCGGCCCTTTTGGTATCAAACTGAACGACTCGTCGAGTATATACGAGACTCATCGAGTAGCATCGCGAAAATCTTCAAATTAATGAGAATTCAAGGCGACTCGTCAAGTCAGCTTAGTGCACTCGACGAGTAGGTCATTGGATGAAAAGTAATGATACTCTGCATTCGTTCCAGCCTCTAATAAATCCTCAAAACTTTCGACTCACTTCTAGACTCCCTCGCTAATGTCTCTAAGGACCGGACTCAACCCTTTAACTCTAACGCTTCCCTTTCTTGACTCTCTCTTTCACTTTTTTAACTTCCTTGATTCTACGATTCTAAACCCTTCGACGCAAGCATTCCTAATTCAATTCTGAAAAATTATCAAAGCATCAAACATCAAGTAAATAGTAAAAGTCTTAACACATTCAAAAAAACCAATTAAAAACAAAAAACATAAAAAATAAAAATTGAAAATTGTTCAATAAAAACGCAAAGAAATTAATCCTCCTCATCGTCATGATCTGGCGCTGCTCCACTTCCTCCCGCACCAGTCCTTCTTGTACTAATCACCTCTTCCCACGATGGAATATACGAAAAGTTACCACTATCGATATGCGGAATGTTGAAGTGGTCGAAAAGCCGGATATGTGATTGATTGCTAAAATTGATGCCCCACGCCATTTGATCTTGTAACCGCCTCATCTCCACATTGTACCAATCCATTGGTACTTCTTCATTATCAACCGGAATCACCGGCGGCTCTTCCTCCACATCCCGCTCCCTCCTCGATCGGACCCTCCTTCCCGGTGCTTCGGGACCAACTACTGGATCATCATGCGGGATAGCATAATGACCACCACCATAGTCTTCAATAATCCTGGCCCGCCGGAAAAGAATTGGATTGAATGGAGGTGTAGGAATCATCGTCATAAAGTTCCATGCACCACGGGTCATCAACCCAAACGAGTTGGCTAGCCAGGTGACAAACATACCACCATTAATTCGAGAAGTTTTGCGATCCTTGACCGCACCCTCCGATAGATATGAAGCCAAACACCAAGGAATATTGCAAAAAATGCCGGGTGTGATAATGCTCCATAAGTAGAAGACATCAAGGTTGGAAACCTTGTCATCATCCTTCCTTTGGTTAATAGTGGATGAAATGAGACGATGAATAAGGCGGTGTGTAGGCGATCGAATGCTCCCCTCTTGTGCCAATTTTGGAATATAAACTTTGTTGCCAATCGTGTTCCACCAACCCGTGCCCGTCACTCCATTGGGAAACACCATGTGGGATTGCTCCAAAAAGGCCCGAAAGATAGCTGTTGAGACCAAGGGCTGGTCATAATTTCCCAATCGACAGGCAAGGTCGAGCACAGAACATTGATGAAATTCACCCCCAAGGCAGAAACTAAAACTTGCTGGGTGATAACAATCCACTCCCCCCGTGAAAGATACCGTGGAGAAGAACTCTAGGCATAGCTCCAAATACACCGACTCTTGAATTCGAAAGACCCGGCTCCACCCCTCACAAATCATCGTTTCTCCTTCGTGGGTAAACTCCTTTAAAAGATAAGGAGCTAACTCCTCTTCATAGCGTACACTTTGCAACCAATCCCAATCTATCCTATTGGGCACGTAAATTTCTTTCTTCCTTATGTCGGCCAACTTCTTCTTCCACTTCCGCATCGTTGAAGCGGACTCGATTTGTGGGAAATTCAACCAAGGAAAGTCCCCTTGGCGTCCACTAGAACTTTTCCCCCTGTTGAACATTATTTCTGCAAAATGAAGATACAAAACCCATAAACATAGATTATAATTAAAAGAAGTCATGCACGTGTTCCCCGACTCGACTCGTCGAGTCCATGGACGACTCGGCGGGTCGAAAGAATTGCACGAGTCAGTCGGTGGGTCGGTCTAAATTGGACCATGAAATGTCAAAATTACTTCAAAGGTTTTGTCTAGGCACATGTTTATAAGGTATTAGGCAAGAATAAGCATGCAAAACCTCATAATTCATGAAAAATTGAAACTCTAGAAATTTACTATTTTTCAAAATCGGGTTTTTCTATGCAATTTCCATCATAGATAATCTTAGAATCATGCTTTTAAATGCTTTTAACAGAAAAAAGGAAGAAATTAGTTACCTTTTGCGATGGAACTTGAAAATTTTGAAGAACAATGAAGAGGAAGATGAATGCTTGAGAGAGAATTGAAAGAGAGGCGCACGGCGAGTGGGTTTAAAAAAACTGATTCTTTTAGGGTTAAAACCCTAGTTACCATGTCACACCCCAAAACCGGAACGGCGGAAACATTCTGGGGTGGATGACGTCATGTCAAGTATCACAAGACATGAATATAGTAATAAAAGTACAACAAGACATTGCATTAATAGTAATAATTTTACGTGGTTACATTACATAGTATCAAAGTAATACAAGCAAAATATATAAAGTGCAGCAAGGTACTTAAGTCATCTTGATCAGCAGCTCCGGGGATGTACCTGTCTAATTGCTGACCTGAGATTACAAGTTATTTGAAAAGCGAGTATCAGCATTTTTACAAATGTTGGTGAGTTCATAAGTATTTAGTGTCATTTAGTCAAATAACTTCAATAAGTAGTAGTTTAAGTGTTTTCAGTGCATCAATGTTCTTTCCAGAAAATCCTATATTTTCTTTAAATAAAGCAGCCTTCTACCAAGACTATTCAGTGTAATGTGGTAAGAGGTATTTTCCTTTAATTGCTATTATCATCAAAATACTGAATTTGATTATTAAAGAAAGCAAGAGACATCAGGGAATAACATATGCCTCAGCAGTGAGGACTGCTGACTAAGGCAAAGAATTCATAGACTCCAGGAGGGTATCGAACTAACGACACGCCTGGTTCAGTCTAACAAAGGGGGGACACAGACCCCAGAAGGTGCCAAATGAAAGGTACAGCCGGTAAGGTCTAAAACAGTGAATATAGACTGAAGACGTTACTAAATGAAAAGTACATCTCGCAAGGTCAAAACAAAGACTACAGACCCCAGACAGTATCAAATGAAAGATACGTCTAGCAAGGTCGAAACAGAGACTACAGACCCCAGACAGTATCAAATGAAAGATACGTCTAGCAAGGCCAAAACAGTGTGACCCTGAAAAGTGACATCAGCATACAGTGTAAATTGCTGACGAAAATACCGTTACCTTAAAGCCATGAATTATAAGGTAACCCAGGATACTCGTAACCATACTGACTAGAGTTCCAGACGCCCTACAAGCATCTATATAATGTGACATTTCTCACCCCTTGGCTTGGTGAGCCGTGGACTGTAGCTAGCAGTCAGGGTGCGGGGGTGTCAATCCCGTATAGATCTATACACACAATGTCCGCTCTCCCTACAGGAGACACTGGTTACCAACTAGACGACGGAGAGGGCCATGTCCTGAAGATGCATCCCAAATATTGGGTTTCTAATGAAAGTGATATACTAGAGGTAGAGACTTCCAAACAGTGGGTAGTGTGTTTCTAAGTAAGTGTAGAATAGAGGTAGAGACTCTTAACTGACTCGACTAGAGAATTTCCTGTATGTCCATACTCATACACATAGTATATAACTAATGAACCAAACGACCTTCGGACGGCTACCCGATCCCACCAGACCACATCTCAACGAAGAAAAGGAAATAGGGCAGACGAGCCTTCCTAAGTCTTTCAATCATTACTTATATATACATATATAAGTACAGACATACATCTAACTAAGACTGAGTGCGTTTCAAGTAGAAGTGATCCTTGTAAAGTAGGAGTGTCTATCAAGTGAAGTAGAAGCGGTCGCAAGTGAAGTAGAAGTGTCGAACAAGTATAAGCGTATCATGAAGTAGAGGCGACAATAAGTAAAGCAAAAGCGTATCAAGTATAAGTGAAGTAGAGTTGTTATCAAGTATAAGTGAAGAAGAATCGCATCGCTAAGTAAGAGCGTGAATAAGTATAAGCGTCATCAGGTATAAGCGAAAGCATTACAGAGTAGGAGTATAAAATAAGTATAAGCAAAGCGGCAATAATTAACACAAAAAAAAATATACGTCGAAAAGGGAATTTTTGATGAAAATCCTTTATGAACAGAAAATTTCACAAATTGTATCCTTTCATAAAATATGTTTAAAATTCCTTGGAAGTCTTTCATAAACCAGTTTAGATTGAATTCGGATAAATCAGTGTAAGTAAAAGTTTTAAAACAAGTAAAAATCCTTATAGTGTCCTACTCGATAAAATAGTGTAAAGAGTGGTAAAATCTTGTGCATGCGGGTTATCAATCACATGTGATTGATATGATAACTGGCATGTTTAACTTGTAATCCCCCCCCCCTATAAAACATTTAAAAGCATTTAAAAGGTTCATTCAGGGGTATGAACTCACCTGGTGTAAGTAGGTCCGACGAAAGTGTCGTTTGGGCGTTCGGTGTCACGCAAGGACTTGAACACACACAATGACCTATTTAACATATGATAACATATATTCACATACAATTAGTATATTTAATACTAATTAAACAACTATACACGCTCAAAGGAGCGAAAAACACTTTTGGTTGAGTGTTTGGGGTCCCGAGTAGCGTTTAAGGGTGCTAAGGGTCTCCTATCAGTTGTGGAACTTTGCTAAACTCAAATATCAAATGTGTGAATGGATTTAAAGCATCAACATGGACCAAACAAGGAGTTTACGGCCCAACCTAAGGGAGTTTACGGCCGTAAACTCCCAAGGTCATATTCTTGGGTGTTTGATGCTTCTAGCTTATTCATAGAATTATTCCAAGCACTTTTCCTAAAAGGCATGAGTGGGTTTGAGGCCTCTAAGGGTATGTTCCATGAGTTTACGGCCAAAGGACCCCTCCCAAAGGAGTTTACGGCCGTAAACTCTAATCCTTAGAGTTTTGGGAAGTTTAAAGCCCCTATTGCCTTTCTAGGATTTTTCTATGATGTTTGATGCTATTTTGGGTGATTAAAACCAACATTTGAGGGGGTTTTGGGGAGTTTACGGCCTAGATAAATGCTTGGGCCGTAAACTCCAAGTAATCCCTCATTTCCTTGAGTTTAAGCCCTTAAATCCCCTCCTAGTATTTTATGGTAAGTGTATAAGGCCATTTGGGGGACAAAACAATTAATTTGGGCATGTTTAAGGGTGTTCACGGCCTTGACCCTTGTCTGGGCCGTAAACTCCTTTTAATAAATCATTTTGAAGTGTTTCAAGGGTGTAAACTCAAGAGGATAAATCCCTAAATTATGTAATAAGCCCTAGGATGAGTTTGGGAGTGTTTTTGGGACATTTTGACATGATTTTGAGGAGTTTACGGCCTAGGCTTGTGCTTGGGCCGTAAACTCTTGTTTGAGTCCTAAATCCATGCATTTTAGTGTTTAAACACCCCTAGGCTATATCCCCTAATTATTTCCAAGCTTATGGACAAGTTTAAAGGCATGTTTGGCACCATTTTAGGGGTTTACGACCCTAGAATGTTCCTGGGCCGTAAACTCCTTATACCATGCTTTCTTGGATGATTTTTGGGCTATAAACATGGATCACTATGTTTTGAATAAGCTAGGGTAAGCGGACTTACAATTTGGAAGCGTTTGGTTACGAATTCGGGGCGAAAACGGGTCTAGAGAGAGAGTTTAGAGAGAGAGTGTAAAAATTCTCCAATGGAATCCACTCACCCTTATATAGGTTTCACAGTCGGGGCTCAGTGGAATTTTACCCGATACTGCCGTTAAACGGGGCTTTTGGCCACACCCGATTTAGCGGTCGTAATAATGAAACTTGACATTTTCCAAATAAATGGAAATGTGTGTCCTGTGTTTTTATTTCCTTTTATCACGACTTAACGGCATGTTAAAGGTAATCAAATGGAATGTTTATTAAATTGATGCCCTCTAATTAACGAAACTTTTATACAGTGAAATATTTCGTTAACGGTAACGGGGAAATGTAATGGGACAACTTGGGTTGTCACATACCAGTTGTAAAAGTAATTCTTATTATTATTTTTTTCTGTGAATAATACCATTTATTTGTTATTAAATTCGACGGGACTCGTCGAGTCCAGTAAAGTGACTCGGCGAGTCTGATCGTATTCCATCATTTCTTGGATGTTTTCTGAGTCGGCTCCTTCCAGTAGCTTTTCTAACTCCTCCAAGTCCTTGTTAACATCTCCATCCTCTCCATAATGTAGCAGAAACTTGCTTGGATCTTCTTTTTGCAAAAGTGCAAGTTCTTTTTGTAATATCTCATCATCCAAATGGATAAATGAGATCTTTTCTTTTCTTTCCTCTTCTTGCTTGGCTTTTGGTATAGCTTTAAATATTACGGACTCGTCACCCACCCTCAACGTTAATGTAGACTCACATACATCAATTAAAGCACAAGCGGTGTTTAAAAATGACCTCCCCAAAATAATTGGAATTTCGGGGTCTTCTTCCATATCAACAACCACGAAGTCTACCGGAAATATAAACTTGTCGACTTTAATAAGGAGATCCTCACAAACGCCTTGTGGATGAATTATTGTTTTGTCTGCCAAATGGATCTTCATATTTACCGGTCTTGGCACCGGTAAATTCAACCTCTTAAAGAAAGAGAAAGGCATCAGATTGATGCTTGCACCCGAGTCGGTCAATGCTTGGGTGACAACTTCATTACCAAACTGGCACGGAATTATAATATTCCCCGGATTGCCCTTCTTTTCGGGTAGCTCACTCAATAGTATCTCCGCAACTTCAGCCAAATCTTTCCTAACAACAAAAAGACCTTTTAGCAAATTGTAGTATTTGGGTGTCTGGAGCATCGTTTCCACAAATGGCACATTAACTTGTAGGGCTTTAACATGCTTCATGAAGGTTCTATATGCTTCAACTTTTTCTACAGGCATGGCTTTAATTGGGTATGGCAAAGGAGGATTATATGGCTTTAAAGGACTGACAGTTTTGTCATTTACGCATAGACTCGTCGAGTCCAATGGAGTGACTCGGCGAGTTGGATAGGGTTTTGCTGGAGCCGCTTCTTCTACCTTTTCTGCCTTCCTCTTGGAGATTCTCAGTGCATCTGTGCATATTTCTTCCTTGCTGGAGGTTATTGCACTAACATTCTCCATTCTTGGATTGGGTTCGGTGTTACTTGGAAGTTGACCCGGTCTTCTATCATTCACTTGATGCACAAGCTGTCCCAGCTGCTTCTCAATGTTGAGAATGGATGCCTGCTGATTCCTTAGCATATTTCTGGTCTCGTGTATTGCAGCATCGTGATCACTGTGTCGCTTTTCGGATGCGGCTATGAATCTAGTGAATAATTCTTCTAAATCGGTTTTCTTTTCTACCGGTTCTTCCTTTTGATATAGTCCCCTCTCCTTCTGCTTGTATTTTTCCTCCTTAGCCTTCTTATACTCTTCGTATGGGAGCCATTCCTTCTTAGGTTTTCGCCAATTTTCGTCGTATCGATCGCCACTTGAATAGAAGACTTGAGCTTTCTTATTTCCATTCTCATCCAAATCACAATCCTTTGTGAGATGGGGCCCTCTACAATTTTCACATCCCACCCTAATAGCATGGATTGTTTGATCCATTTCTGTCATTCTTCTATCAAGACTATCAAGCTTAGCTATCACCGCCGCCATGCTATCATTTGTCGAGTTCACTACTCCCTGACTTACTTCGTTTCTTGGATTGTGGTATCCTCTAGAGTGCTTAGAGAATTCTTCGATTAACTCCTTAATTACCGGGGGCGCCTTCTTCGTGAGCGGGCCTTGGGAATCGAGCAATTGCCTTGTAGTGACATTGACTCCATCATAGAAAATGGAGACCTCTTGTTGGCTATTAAGGTCATGGTGTGGGCAATTTCTAAGCAAGCTCTTGTACCTTTCCCAAGCTTCATAAAGAGATTCTCCGGGTTGTTGCTCGAAGTTGGCAATGGCTTTCTTTAGCTTGGCTATTTTGGAGGGCGAGCAAAAATGGTCTATGAATTCTTCTTTCATCTTGGCCCATGTGGTGACCGATCCGGGAGGAAGTGACTTTAGCCAATCTTTTGCAGCCCCTTTAAACGTGACTAGAAGCATGCGAAGAAGCTGGGTCTCGCGAGGAACATTCGGTACATTGAAGTAGTCGGCCACATCATTCACTTCATCCAAGTGCTTGTAGGCGTCTTCGTGATCCTTCCCGTAAAAAGGAATCTCCTTGAGTTGAGCGAGAATATGGCCCGGTGTCATCCCGCATCCTCTTCTTCCATTCCCCCATGGTAACTTCATCGATATTAGCCATAGTGATAGCTAAATCGTCTTCCAATCCAGAGTCGTGCTCGTATGTGGGTTCTTCTTCTTCCTCGGTCTCGTACTCGATATCTTCTTGAATTGGGTCTTCAATTGTCAACGAGGCACTGGATGCTCCTGTTTTGCTGCTCCTCTTCTTGCTGAAAACGGACTTTAAGTTTTTGAGTGGTGAGTTCTTTGAAGAAGTGGATTCTCCAACGGTTTTGCATTTGCTCCTTCTTAGTGCGGATTCCGGGTCTTCAAAAGGAGGGACTAGAGGTGTAGCAGATCCTCGGGTCATGAAACAACTGTAAACAAAACAAAAAAAACGCGTAAAAAAAAACAAAAGCGAAATAAAAAAATTAAAGTTGAAACAGCGATGTACTCGCCGAGTCTGCACGAATGCACTCGGCGAGTTCAAGGCAAAAACTAAAAAATTTTCTAGTTATTCTAAAAACGGAATTTTATTGAAACTAATTCTACTTACCGAATTACATTTTAAATAACTTTGTGCAAGATAAATCCCACACAAAGGATCGATTAAACTAGAATTTAATGCTAATTTTAGAACCGTTCCCCGGCAACGGCGCCAAAAACTTGATGTGAGCAAATTCACTTAGTTTTAAATCTACTTTTAATTATCAAATAACACACAAAAGGCAGTGAACCTATCAATTGTGATATAGTTGAATAAGTAGTGTATCGAACACAGTGAACGGCAAATTAAAACTAAAAACTAATTTTATCTAAATTAATTAATAAGTAGGGGTTTTCTCTAGTTTTACAAGACTAGAAACTTGCTAATTATTATTTACTTAAAAATAGAAAGCAAAGGACTAACTAAATTCAATAGCGGGAAGAAACTTCTATTTAGTTCAACTCAATTGATCCTATTGTTGATTACAAGGTAATGGTGCAATGGATTAATTCTTTTGTCGGATACCGATTCAAGTGATTAGTTTCGCATTCACTACACTAATCCTTAGCAAACAAACTAACTTAAACAGTGGCCAGTTGTCTAATTTAATTAAATTTACTAGATTAATTATTCGGGTTAAGTTAGACTTGTAATAGTTAACTAATTTATTCTTTTAATTAACTTCTTGTTTGATGGTCATCTCACAAGCTTGCACATGAATTTACTCAATTTTCTTATTAACTCTAGTTTCATATTCATTAATACTAGACATATGACAATAATGATCACAAAGCATATGAGATTGATAATCAATAGATGTTCATGCTAATCAATTATCTCCCTATTAACAGAAAATTAATTATTATTTACACACAAGGTTCTTTAGCAAGCTAAAATAACAAAATTCACCAACTTAGAATTAATCCTACCAACAATCAAACCATATTATCAATTTTGTATCCCCAAACAGAAGTCTAAAGATTTTAGCTCATAATTGAAGTAAATAACAGCAAACAAACAAAGTCTAATTGTTTAACCATAATGACAAAACAAAAGATTAAGTGGAATGATGAAATTTGCCTCAATTCTCCTTCGGGATTGAATTCTAGCTTATGACTTCGTCTTCTAGGGTTTTTCTGACTTCTTAATCGCAGCAAAATTCTTCTGAATCGTCCCAGAATTCCCCCATATCGTTCTGTGGAGTTATATATATATATATATATATATATATATATATATATATATATATATATATATATATATATATATATATATATATATATATATGAATCGACTCGTCGAGTCAGGTGGCGACTCATCGAGTCCATCTCACATTCCCCGTATTGTGATAACTCTCTGGGATCCCGAGTCTTTATCTTCTCGATTCTTCGATCGGACTCGCCGAGTAGTCGCCCCTACTCACCGAGTAGGTGCTTTTTTCAATGTTTTTCTTCTTTGTTCCATTCTCGAACTTCTAACTGTTTCTCCCGCTTCCTTTCGCTTCCGAGCTTCATTTTTGGACTGAAAACATAATTCAAACACTTTTAAGTACCTTTTGTCCATAAAATGCAATAATTTAGCTAATAAATGAATAAAAATGTATAATTAATATGAACTAATTATGCACATATCAATAGACCTAAACAACGAGTTTCATAACCTGAAGAAAGGGAAGATGAGTGTTGATGAGTATGCCATCGCATTCACCAAGAGGATGAAGCTATTCCCCTACTTGGTGCCTATTTAACTCTCCAAGATTGATAGGTTTGCTAACGGACTGCCCACTGACTTTGGCCCAATGGTCAAAATGGCAACTACCTTGAAAACAGCTATTAGGGCAGCTAAGAATGTAGAGGCCCAGATAAGAGAAAAGGGTCTAGAAAAAGATAAGGTAGGAGAGAAGCGGAAGTTTGAAGGATCTTCAAGGTCCAACAAGGAAAGCAAATTCTCAAAACTTGGAGGAGGAGATGGAGGTGAAGCGAGATGGTGTGATAAATGCAAGAAGAAGCATTGTGGGAAGTGCAACGAAGAAGTGACTTGTTACAAGTATGGGAGGACTGGTCACTATTCCAAGGACTGCACACATAATGATAAAGCAGCAAGACCAGAAACGCCACCAAGGCCAAGGGCATTTCACATGATCCTCGACGAAGCAGAAAACCATGCGAGGAATCAAGGATAAGGACTTTATACCCGAAGATCAAGTTATGCAGTAGCCATAGTATCGTATGATGTAGCCCATTAGAGGCATAGTCCAGGGTGAACTTGAATAGTTATGTAATAGTTTCAAGAAATAACAAAATCTTCATTTTGTTATCTGGTGTGTTAAATTGTTATGTGATTTTCTTGTATGGTGACTTGGAAAACTGCGAGACTATACTTGGGAAGAGTATGAGTAGGCGTGAATGGTAGTAGAGATCTATACTACCGGAAGCACAAGACTCACACTTGGATCAGGGAAAGTCACAAGGTTACCAAGAAGCTAGTAATTGATTTCGTTTTATTCAAGTATGTCGTTACCATTGTTTCGGTAATGACTAAGAAAATTGTTGTTATCCCGACCCTATTAGTCATATCACATTGAGTCCGACTACGATGAGTAGGTTACATGGTTCAGAGAACCAAGTTTTATGTAGCATCCGATTTAAACCAAACGATTGAAATCAAAGCGATCAATAGAAGTATCGTGCTCGTTGTTAAAGAAGTTGGTAGCTAGAAATGCTACGTGTGATTACATCACATTAGACCATGAAGGAAGGCATAGTCTATTTTAGAATTTAGCTCTAAGAGACTTGAGTCTAAACGTGCATCACACGATGATAGGTCATAATTTGGAGTCTAACCTAAGGTGGAGAGCAGGTGCACGATCAAGTAGTGCTTACAATCAATGAGTCTAAAAGATAGACTTGAAGGAATATAGAAGTTATAATTAATACCTAGGATGAAGAGGTGACGTATGGAGTCATTATACGAGCCATGTTTCTTTGATGATTCCGGGACGTAATCATCCTAAGGGGGAGATAATTGTAACGCCTGTAGATCCGGGCTAGTCAATTTAGGGATAATGGGGGTCGAAAACGACTTTTCTACAAAATATTATTTAAAATAAATAATCTTAACCAAGTTTTAGAATATGTCACAAGGTTTCCGTACATATAAAGAATGCCGAAATCTGAGTTATAACGAAGATGTTATGACCCGTCGAAGTTTCGCGACGGAATCGGCACGGCACCGGGAAGCGTAAATAGTGAATTTACGATAGAGCGAGATTTAGCCTTAGCGATCTAAACAAAAGTCGTAGAGTATGTTAAACTAAGAACATCCATAAAAAGAACGCCCAAATCTGACTTCGTATGAGGAAGTTATGATTTTTCGAAGTTTCGGCTTAGCAGTGCACGACCCGAAACTCGAATTTTAGTTCGAGCGGTTTTTGGCTTACGCGACCTAAATGAGAGTTGAAGATATCATTAATAGGAACTCAACGGTAAAAAGATGGACGAAAACGGAGTTCGTATGAAGGAGTTACGAATTCTTCGCGGTCATTTAACAGTCTAAACGCCTCCTACTGTTAAATTTGAGATCGGTCGAGAATTAGCCGACGGAGTCTAAATGAAAGTTGTATATCTTGTTTTTACCTACGCGTGAAAAAAAAAACGTCGAAAACGGAGCTCGTATGCGAAAGTTACGGGGTTTAGAAGTCGGCAGGGTGCTGCTGCAAAAGGGGTGACGTGGCTGAATATGGGCCAAGGCTTTCTCCCCAAGGAAAGCCATCAGATGATGACAAGTGAAACTGACTCGGCGAGTCAGTGAACCGACTCGGCGAGTCCATCAGGATTTCACACTATAAATAGAGGTGTCGGGTTCCATTCATTCTCACACTTTTCCAAACCATTCTTTCTCTCTCTAGACACTCTCTCTAGCCCCCTAACCCCCCTAAAAGCCTAGGTAAACCCCCTAGCACCCGAAGGAAGCCCCCGAGGCTCCTGGAGTCCCGAGAAAAGAGCCTTTCGGCTCGAGAACGCTGCTCCAGCAAAGCCCGGTTTTTGAGAAAACCTGCTATAAGTGAGCTATGCCTACCCTATCTTTAGTATAGCTTATGTTTTAATATAGTAACGTTATTAGGAACTTAAAATGAGTATTTGGGCTATTATTATGAGTTATATTGAGTGTTATTTAATGCTTATATAATAATAATAATATCTAGACTATTAATTTGTCGCGGTTATCGTTAGACTAAACCCTAGTGGTATTGATACTAGGTTTCGTCAAGGGATAATTGTTTTGAGAGTATCGAAGCGCTGTCCGAGTGCTGAGTCACCACCTTTCAAGTGAGTGCATAGTCCCTTTCATCTTACACATAGATATGAAGTATTTTATATAAACTACGTGCTATGTGTGCATATTAACTGAATACTTGCTGACTATGTTGGATGAATGTTTTATACATGTTTTAAAGGATTTAAACTGTATACATATGTTATATATACAAATATGTTGGGTATGACATGGGTAGATGAATGATGAGAGATATAAGATGATGAGAGTATACATTGGCAGCTATAGACTTAATGCCTATTGGACAAACACCGGTAGCTATGGACTTAGTACCTGTTAGACGTTGGTAGCTATGGATTTAGTACCTGTTAGGAATTGGTAGCTATGGATTTAGTACCTATTAGTTAGACGCTGGTAGCTATGGATTTAGTACCTATTAGGAATTGGTAGCTATGGACTTAGTACCTATTAGATGAACACTGGTAGCTATGGATTTAGTACCCGAAGAGTAGACTATAGCAGCTATGGAATTAGTGCTTTACGAACGAACATTGGCAGCTATGGATTTAGTGTCAGTCCTATAACCCTGGAAGTAAGGGATTTCAGAATAAACGAATGCAAGATAGATGACTCTTAGGTTAAATCCTTAAAAGTAAAGAAGATAATGGGGATGAGTAATTGGGTTGATTTTTTGAGTGTTTAAACATAATAATTATATTATTGTGGGTTGAAAACCCTATATACTCGCCAGGTTTCCCAACCTGACCCACTCAGTTTATTTATATCACAGGTGTTGATATGAAGTCACATTACACTGAGAGATTTAAAGAGATGTAGATCACTAGTGTAAATAATTGTAAGTTCTGTTTATGCTTATGTTTCTATATTAACGATGACATCCCAAACGTTTTAAAATGAAATAAATACGATTCTTCGAAAATGTTTTAATAACGTATTTATCATGTTTTTCTGGGAACAAATTCCGCAACATTTTTATTAAAAGAAGTACTCTGATTTTTATAAAGCATAAACAAAATCGGTCTTTTTTGGCCATGAAAATGGGGATGTCACAGATGGCGCTGAGACGATAGTACGGTGTTAGATTAAAGTGTTTACCTATAGTTGAGGCAGTGAGTGGAGAATCGGAATGAGAACATGTGACGCTACCTCACAATTGTCGTTCCAGGGGTCTCGATCGATTACAGAGAAAAGGGGAAGGAAAGGTGGATGGAGGCGTACCTGATAAGAGAGGCGGTTGGAACTGGGAAGGCTACGCAAGAAGCCGACGGTTGTTGCTGACGAATCTTCTGGCGTTTGAGCGGTGGTAAAGTGAGGAAGAAACTGGGAGTGTCAATCTATAGATCACATACACACAAGTATTTAGGTTACTATGAAACAAAACTGTGCACCAACGGGAAATAAGGAAGCGTAGGGGTGGCGGACGCCGGTTCCGGTATAGATGAATTTAGGGTTCCTGGAGACTGCAGAGAGCGAGGTGAGAGAAGGATAATCTGGAAGAATCGAGATGAGGCGGTGGGTTGAGGAGGGGGCGGTTACCATGGTTGAGGATTAAACCCGCGAGATGAGTCGGTGGGTGGGAGGAGAAGATGCAGATAAGTGGTAGGCGATTCGTTGAAAGTTAGATGGAGCAAAACCTGAGACAACGATGCTTGGGAGCTAGAGATTTCTAGAGCGGAGCAAGAGGTGGTAGAAAAGGAACACTCATAGAGGTTATGAGGCGATGCAATGTGGAAGGATCTAGATGAGGCGGTGGGTTATACCGGATGAGGGACGGTTACCATGGTTGAAGAAGTGAACCCGAGTAAGAGTACCCTGGTTAGGTACTGTTCTTAAGGATTGTCCAACTTTAATATATATATATATATATATATATATATATATATATATATATATATATATATATATATATATATATATATATATATATATATATATATATATATATATATATATAAAATAAGGTGGTAGTAAACCCTTTATGGAAACACCCTAGTTGCTCCCCACTCTAGCTCATGTGTCTTTGATAGTGGGCCTTAAGAGTTGTAGCATTTCAATTCAAAGGCCTGGTTCGTGAAATAAAATATATCCATATGGACCATATGAAAGCTCATGAAACACTCATCCGGCTAAAAATAATGAAGTTATTTTTTAAAAACATTTAATCATTCAAAATATTTGTTGGGGAATTTAGGTCACAAAAAGGTTGAAAGATCATGAAACACTCATCCGGCTAAAAATAATGAAGTTATTTTTTAAAAATATTTAATCATTCAAAATATTTGTTGTGGAATTTAGGTCCAAAAAGGTTAAGGTGATATTTGTTTTGGAAGTGGTAAAATGTCTTTAGTCTTTTTCCGTATCTGCGGCAGAAGACGTGGACCAAAAATATTTTTCTATGCCTTCATACAAGAAGTGAGAAAGAAGTCTTTTTGAGTTCTTTTATCTTCCAGAAAACAAACAGTATTTTTGGTAAACATCTAAATGTAAGTGCCCAAAAAGTCTTTTTGTCAAAACAAACAAACGAGCCCTTAAGTCATTAAATATTTAAAGTTGGTCTACGTCACGTGAGGATACAACAAACGAATAAAAAGAAATAATAAAAGTAATTATCTACATAAAATTGAATCTATATTTTACAAAAGTGTTTTAAATATCTAAAGCTAATCTGTAAATATTTTCACTAATCCTTTAACCTGAATACGTGTTATAATAGCAATGTTAGATTTGTGATTTGTGAAGTTTGGTGAGTAAACTAGAAGTTTAACTTTTAAATGGAGTTGTGTAATGAAAATAGGGACTAACTATATTTTATAATGTTTTTTTAAAACAATAACCACGGTGTTTTTAAAGGTAACCATTTTTTTCGGAATGGACATTGGACCAAAGCCAAAATAGGTCAAATCCACTACTACTATAGCTCAATATTATATATATATACTAGGTGTGAGCCGTGTGTATTACACGAGTTTATTTAAAAAAATATTAAACATTCAAGTGTAAACAAAAAAATATTTTTTAATGTAAACTTTAAAATAAGAAAGAAAGAAATGTATTTATTACAATTTAATATCATATATATGATATTTAATACTTTACATATATAAGTATATGATTTTAATTTTAAAAATTGAAACAAACCAAAAATTGACAAGTGGATAATATTTATTTCAAAAATACCACAAAATGACAAGTGTCAAAACTCATGAGAGATTGACATGTGGCAAAAAAAAACTTTTATTTATTAAGGAGGATATATATATATATATATATATATATACACACACACATATATAAACACGTGCACACGCACACATCAAAAACTAGAATAAGTATTTCGAACAAAGATATTTGGAACTTGTTGCTACCAAAATTTCAAAGATTTTTAAATTTTTTCTATCATGGATTCAACAAACCAAGTTAGTTTTACTATAACAACCCAATTTTCAAAAGAAAATTTTTATTTTTAATTAGTAAAAACAATTTCCAATATGCCATAAAATCTTAAGTACATTTGTTTTCAAATTCATATCATCAACAATATTATTCTAAACATCAGAGTGTCCCATAAAAACGCCTGAGAGAGAGTGCATGCCGCGTCATCAAGCCTTGCAATTTCCCTTGGGCTCAGATATACCTGAAACAAATCCATAAACTATACGCTAATGCTTAGTGAGTTCCCTAGAGCATACCCCACACACAATCCACATAAACACATAATCATATTAGCTATAAAAGCTACATACACCACATAAGCCATGCATACCAACATATAAGGATGCCGTGGGCTCCTCCCAATGTCTTACTCCAGGATGCCATGGGCTCCCCCATATGGTCTTACACCTAAGTGTCATGGGTTCCCCCATGGTCTTTAGCTGGAAAGCCATAGGCTCCCCCACATGGTCTTACATCCAAGTTTCATGGGCTCCTCCCATGGTCTTTACTTGAAAATCCATGGGCTCCCCCACATGGTCTTACATCCATGTGTCATGAGCTCCCCTTATGGTCTTCCCTACAAGTATCACATATATAACTAGCATAACACTTAGCATATCTAACTATCATACCACATATCTCTACAACAACGAGTGTACCACATATCACAAAATGGGTCGGCCTTGGTGCCTTCGACCCATTGGTAAGGTGAGGAGACTCACCTCTCAAGAATGTTGAACAACTAAGATCGGATAAGTCCTAACGTGCAACTCCAACTCAACTACCTATAACCATCATGTGATTAACTTGTCAAATCTCGGAATACCATAAATTCCCTCAAAGTCAACCCTAGTCAACCCTGGTAAAAGTCAAGGTCAACAATCCATGTTGACCTCAACTCGTCGAGTGCATCCATCAACTCGCCGAGTTACCTAAGTAACTCTTCAACTCGCCGAGTTACCTGAGTAACTCGTCGAGTTCCTTAATGTCTAGAAGACCGAAAACTCATGTAGGCCGAAACTCTAATCCTTCACCGAGTTCACTCAGAGTCTCAAAAACGGGTAAACCCTACCCGACTCGCCGAGTTGGCTAAGCAACTCGTCGAGTCCCTTCAGTCCTTTTCGTGTTCAGATGTTTTTAAGCTACCCCAAAGCTCCAAATTGCAGATCTAGCCTCCTAGGGCATGGTTTCCACGTAAAGTTGCAAACTTTACGTGCATGCAGGCTCTTAAATGCCAAAACCAAGCTAAGGGAGGAGTTTAAGCCAATGAGAAGGGCCAAAGCTTGATAAATTCAATAACTTTATAACTATAAGGACTTAGAGGAGTCCAAATCTGAAGTTACAACTTTAGATCATGCCCAATACCCCAAATGCTCCACAAATATACTAAAAATGGCCTTAAACCCAAGAATAAGGAGATCTAATACTAGAATGATCATGGTAACAGCTTGTTGCCTTCAAATGGAAGCTCAATTGATGTAGATGTTGGGTCTACAAGCTCATTCTCGTTCCAAGCTTCTCAACCTTCAAACTTCTTCAACAAAATGCACCAAAAACACTCTCTTAGCCTCATAAGCACAGGGAATCAGCAAAGAACGGCTAGGGATTCTTCTCTAGGTAATGAGGTGGAAAGGGAGGACAAAAGATGCGGGTTAAGTCCTTTATATAGGGTGCAAACCTTAAAAATTAGGGTTTTCCTTTACAGTGCCTACTCGTCGAGTCGGGGCCTTCCGAGTCGTCGAGTTGGATCTAAATCCCAAGTCCTCATAAATGACCTCTACTCGACGAGTAGGAGCTCCCCAAATCATCGAGTCCTAGCACAAAACCCTAAAAACTTAAAAATTAAATGATACATGGAACAAGCATTACAAATCTCCCCCACTTGAACTAAACTTCGTCCTCGAAGTCTGTTGACACAAATAAGTCCGGATAGTGATCTCGCATCTCATCCTTCAGCTCCTATGTCCATTTAGAGCCCTTTGGTGCTGTCACTACACCTTTACTAACCTCACATCCTGGTTCTAAAGGACCTGGGTCTTCCTATCCAAAATCGCAACGGGTCGCTCAATGTGTCCACCTAAATGTCGTCCACAGAAACAACTGCAACCTCGTCTGTGACACACTTCCGAAGCTAAGACACATGGAAGGTGTTGTGTATCTGGCTAAGCTCGTCCAGCAGATCCAAGCGATAGGCCACCTTGCCCACCCGGGCAGTAATCCTGAACGGTCCAATATATCGGGGCCCTAGCTTGCCCCTCTTCCGGAACCTGATGACTCCCTTCCATGGGGACACTTCCAGTAACACAAAGTCCCCCGCCTGGAACTCAAGGTCCAATCGGCGCCGGTCAACATAACTTTTCTGACGGCTTTGTGCGACTCGCATCCGGTCGCGCACCTGCTGAATCAACCTGGTAGTCTTGAGCACTACTTCGGTGCTCTCTATGACTCGATGTCCAACCTCACCCCAACAAACCAGAGTCCTACATTTCTGACCACGCAACATCTCAAACGGAGGTCGGTCGATACTGGCATGGTAACTATTTTTGTGTGAAAACTTTGCCAATGGTAGGTATGTATCCCAACTACCTCCAAAATCCAACACACATGCCCGAAGCATATCCTTGAGTGTCTGGATCGTCCTCTTTCTTTGGTCATCTATCTGAGGGTGGTATGTCGAACTAAAATGCAATTAAGTGCCCGGTTCCTCATGGAACTTCTTCCAAAATCTAGATATGAATCAAACATCTCGATCGGAGATTACTGACACTGGCACCCCGTGCCTAACCACCACCTCTCGTACATAAATATCCGCCAAATTCTCAGCGGAGATGCTTTGGGATATTGGAATAAAGTGGGCACTCTTCGTTAACCTGTCCACAATCACCCATATGACATCCACACCCCTCACTGTCTTTGGTAACTTCGTGATGAAGTCCATAGTGATCTCTTCCCACTTCCACATGGGAATGGGTAGCGGCTGGACCTTTCTATGAGGCCGCTGATGCTCGGTTTTGACCTTCGGCAGGTCAAGCACCACTCCACAAACTAGGTGATTTGCTGCTTCATGCAGGACCACCAGTAACTCAATCTCAAGTCTCTATACATTTTTGTAGCCCCTGGATGCATAGAGAACTTGGACTTGTGTGCCTCCTCCAATATTTTTTGCCTCACTCCTCCCGATGCCAGAACCCACACCCAGCGACATTGGGTCAGGACACCCCGATCATCCTGGATAAACAAAGGAATCTGACCTTGTATCCACTCTAACTTCCAATTATCTCTCTTCAAACCCTCT
Organism: Lactuca sativa; assembly: GCF_002870075.4. Classification (NCBI taxonomy): domain Eukaryota; kingdom Viridiplantae; phylum Streptophyta; class Magnoliopsida; order Asterales; family Asteraceae; genus Lactuca; species Lactuca sativa. The sequence goes on along the minus strand of NC_056625.2, from coordinate 174,791,766 downwards.
ACTTGAGCCTCCTTGATCATATCCAACAATGGAGAGATCACTATCATCCTCAAACAAACGTTCCCAATCAGGGAACCCGCTGTCTTGCGGCTCAAAGCATCGACCACCACGTTGGCCTTCCCTGAATGTTATAAGATCTCGCAGTCATAATGTAACACCCATAAATTTCCAACCAATTTAAACTTTTCAAAAAAAATTCAAATCCATTAATTATTACAAAAAGGTTTTCAATTAGTTTATTATTAGAGTATCCCAGAAACATCAGCATAAAAATGAGGAGCGGTACGATCACGCCTTCGCTTTGCCACGATCTCCTGAGGTACCTGAAATGATACACTGAAACTGTAAGCCCGAAAGCTTAGTGAGTTACCCCCAAAATACCAACCTCGTAGCCATAATCATATCACAATACAGAACAGCCATGCATATCGAGTCTACAGTGTGACTGGTCCGCCCGCACCGGGCCTTCAGTCCACCTGGTCCACCCTCTGAATGTACAGTATGACTGGTCCGCCCGCACTGGGCCTTCAGTCTGTCTGGTCCACTCTCCAAGCCTCGGCACGTCTGGACCGCCCTCTTGGGGCCTTCAGCCTATCCTGACCGCTCGCTGGGCCTTCGGCATATCCAGTCCGCCCTAGGTATGTTGGCTTACAGCACAAAGCAGGACCCGTCTCAACCCAACCCCATCCAAACATCCACATGCACATAAATAGATAATCACATAACGATCCTCAACCAAACAAACTGATATAGCAGATCATACGGCACAACAACATCCTAACCAGGATACCGACCTAACCGGCCACTGACATAGCATTATCTAAGGCTGGCAATTCTTGACACGACCCGTGACACGACTCGCAACACGACACGAAATAAATGGGTTTGGGTTGAGTTTTTCAACCCGCCAACCCGCTAACCCACCAACCCGCCAACTCGTTTATTAAATGGGTCATATATGAGTTTCTCAAAAAATAAACGGGATGACCTGCCAACCCGTTTATATTATTAATAAAAAATATATTTTATTTTTAAATTTAATTATGTATCAAGTATTAATATTTAATAAGTATTATATAATATATACCATTGGTTCATAGACCATTTGATTGTTTAGACATTTTGAATCGTGGTGGATGCTCTAAGGCCGTAAGTCGTAACCTATAAGGCTAAGTCTGTAACATGTTTCTATGAATGTTTTTAATTTTCATTTGGATGTTTAAGACTTAAATCTCTAAAATTCAGATATGTTTGCATCAACCATCAAGAATTTATTCATGTTTAATTATCAATTTTATTTATGGAATCTGACCCATGAACCCAAATCTGACCCACGAACCCGCCAACTTGTGAACCCGTATAAATAAATGGGTTGGCGGGTTATATATGGGTTTATGTTCCAAACCCGTCAACCCATGACCCGCCAACTCGTGACCTATATATTTAAATGGGTTGTCTTTGGGTTGGCATTTTCTGACCCGTCAACCCGCGACACGCCAACCCTAACACGACATGATTGCCAGGCCTAGCATTATCCTATATACCAGGATACCGACCTAGACCAGGTCACTATCATTATACCATCCTAATTACCAGGATGCGGATCTAGCAAATCAATAACATATCAAACAAATACCCGGATTCCAATCCAATAAAGGGCCGACCTTGGTGCCTTAGACCCTGTTGATATAATGAGGATAACTCACCTTGCAAAGCCGAGCTTGAAGAGATAAGATCAAAACTCCCGATCACCACCACAAACTCAACCACCTAACACTTTAATGAAACCATAACCATTAATGCCCAGATTACCATAATACCTTTGGAAGTCAAATTGGTCAACTCTTGGTCAAAGTCATAGTCCTTGTCAAAGTCAACCTTCCTGGTTGACCCTAATCGCCGAGTCATCCTAATGACTTGCCGAGTTCATGAACTCAGAATCCCACCATTCACTACTCGACTCTCCGAGTCACCCCATGACTCGCCGATTCCTTCAATCCGAGTCCTAGCCTGCCCAACTCACTGACTCCACTCGACTCACTGATTCGCACGTAATCAAATGGGTTAGGGTTTGCAACCCAACTCGTCGAGTCCAAGAACAGACTCGCTAAGTTCACTTAAGTCATCCCTATTCAGACGATTTCAGACCATTTCACTGCTTCCAACTCATAGATCTGGACTCCTAGGGCTAGTTTCACACATAAAGTTTCCATCTTTACGTGCATGCAAAGCAATATAGGCTCAATACAAGCTAGAAGGAAGGTTTAAGACAAGGAAACCCTCATACATGCCCAAGGGCTGATGCTTTATGCTTTCATGGATCAAAACCAAACTAGATCTGAAGTTGCAACCTCAGATTTAGTCTCTAAACCCGAAATGGGTCTCAAACAAGCTAAGAAGCCCCAAATCAACCTCCATGGATGAAGCTAGAAAGAAATAGATTAAGGTAATGACCTCTTACCTCAGATATATGCCCAATATGATGTAGATCCCAGATCCACACAAATTCCTTGATGCTAGCCTCTTAATCCACAAGCTCCTTTCACCAATTTCCTCTTCCGAGCTCAAATCTCCTCAAAAATGGAGGCTCACACGATTCTAGGGTTTACTGGCACTCAAAGGGGAATAAGGAGGCTTAGGACATAAAGTCCTTTAAATAGGGTGCAAACCCTAAAATCTAGGGTTTCTTTTCCCAGCACCGACTCGTCGAGTCCAACCGCTAACTCGGCGAGTCGGGTCACTTATCACATGCCCAACACCTGCTCTAATTCGACGAGTTAAGGCTCCTACTCGCCGAGTCTACTCTTTATTTACACCAAGCATCCCTGAACTCTTGCTTCTGAACCTGGGATGTTACAATTCTCCCCCACCTAAATTAGGCTTCGTCCTCGAAGCCTGCTGCGACACACAATCTCTAAAAACACTCCTACAATGCAGCCTCTGATCTCAAACCGACCCAGGTTTCTTCAGAAACTACTATCGAATCCCTAAAATCAATCCTTTCCCCTGCAGGGCCTTGACAACTGATCCAAGCCGGCTACCGGCTTCGTTTCCCTGATGACAAGACATATCGACTAAGTATCACCAGATGATACTACCATATTCCTGTCTTACACATTCATTCGCAGCTTGTGAAAACTAGATACCATTATATACCACCGGGCCCTGACCCAGTACTAATCTGCTATCCCTTGCCCAATTGGCGCTACTTCTATCAAATTGCACTGTTAGGAACTCATCCCGTTTCCTTCCTAAATCCAATCCCTTTCCGCGCTGACATGATAACGCATTCTTCAGCTTCTGAGCAACTCCCATGAACACCCATCTATAACGCATATACCATCGTACCTGGCCCAATCAGCCTCAGGCTGGAATACCAGGTACGCCTACGATGGGTCTAGTCATCCCTATGATGGAATACCACTACATACATAACCTATGACTACAACCATACTTGGAATCCAAGGATCTATCCTTGCATCTCTTCCGAACTCCTCTGATTCGACACCACCGATAATCATTCCACAACCTCAACAGACACCCAACCCAGATGTGCTCCCATATATCTAGTACAATCCCAATGTTCACTGTCCATAACTGAAATACTTTCGATCATCCATTCACACTACTGCTTTCCCTTCATTTGACCAACACTCCTTCCCGGGGCTACATACCTTTCCCTTCTATTATCCAAGGAAGTCTACTCGACGACCTTTACCACATCAACAAGTGCCACGGTGCTAAAACTCCACTCTATACTATCCATTTGTAGAGCAACTGCTACTCCGAAACTCCCATATACTCAGAATCTGATCACATAACTAACAAGGCCCACACACAGCCTTCAGCTAACTCCATAATCATGATCAATACTTGGGGCCAGACTTACTGATTGCTATTGCATAGCAACATACTCAATCAATCTCCGCATACATGTCTACTAACACATACAGAGCCTTCAGCATGACTGGACCGCCTTACCGGGCCTTCAGCCTATCTGGACCACTCTCAGAACCTTCAGCATGTCTGGACCGCCCTCTTGGGCCTTCAGCCTGTCTGGACCGTTCTTCGAGCCTTCGGCCTGACTGGTACGCCCATCGGCCTTCAGTCTATCCGAACCGCTCAAAACTGTTGTACACCACCCTAAACCATTCTTCCCGGGAACCTCTCCCATGTAGACTGTTCTAGCCCTCTTGGGGTTCCGAACTCCAGATCCATTCTATGAATTTTAACCCCGGCCTAACCCCAAGCCTCATGTCAATCAACCACCTTATCTGAAACCATGGTCTGCTCCTTGCCCCACGTGTCTATCACCTGCTCTAACCAGACCACACTCTCGGCTAAAGACACTGTTGAATCCAAACAGCTAACCAACCTTGGATGCTTGCTGCTTCACCTGAGAATTTTCCAATTCTCCGCACTTAGTGCACCAACTACTAACTACCGATGGCGAAACCGGAATAGCTTAAACGTCCCTACTCGATATTATCCCCCTTATCCATGAATTGATTCCCTCTAGAGTGAGCAACCTTCACAAAACAACCCTCCCGTCATCGCACATCCAAACTCCAAGGAAGTTCGAATCTAAGCTGAACACTTCTCACATCGCAGATGCTATACCTAGCAAAGAGATCATATAACCTATCTTCCGATCATCTATACTCCTGGGAATTAACCGTCTACAACTCCTAACTACTAAAATCCTCAGATCTACTATGAATCATGCTGAAAAGACGGAAAGGTTTACAATACCACACAATAACAAGATAACAAGATGGAAACATACCAGCAGCTGCATCTGGCTCTGACCTGACCTCCTCTGCTGTAAGCTAGAAAGAGCGTCCCTGAGCCCTCGAAGGCTCCGATGCACCCTGTCCCCCACCAGTAATCCTCAAAGTGTCCAGTGCTGGAGCCTGCACCGGTCTTGCAACAAGTTGTGGACAGTTGGCCTTCATGTGACCAACCTGATGGCAGTGATAACAAATCCTCACATCCTGAACCGGGGCCGACTGACGGCAATCCCTCGCATAATGCCCCTCCCTCCCGCACTTGCGGCACGTACCACCGGACCTACAAACTCCGGTATGACCTTTCCCACACTTCTCACAAGTGCGGCTGCTTTGCCTTCCAACCCTAGAGTCAACGGTCTTGAACCGTTTCGGCGCCGGCTGCGACTGCACCGAGGCCTGTCTCTGCTCTCGCAACTACAACTCAATCTCCAACTCGCGCCGCCTGGCGGCCTCTTGAAACTCCAACAAGGTATCACATCCCTGCATGGACACAAACTGAATGATATCCCTCTTGATCATACTCAGATACCAGGACATCTGAGCCTGACCCGAAGCAAACTCAGGGAAAAACATTTCCCTCTCCGTGAACATCCTGGTGATCTCCGTCACCGACTATGAATCCTGCTTCAGCTCCAAGAACTCCTGATCCAACCTCTCTCTCTCAACCCTCGGAACATAACAAGTACTAAACATCTCCCGAAACTCATACCAAGTAACCGCAGCCCGCTGCGCATCAGAATAAGATCTCGTAGTCAACCTCCACCAATCCTTCGCTCTGAGCCTCAAAAGGTTCAGAGCACACTTCACCCTCTGATCCGCAGGGCATGAACACGTGAAGAAACAACCCTGTACATCTGCCAACCATCTCATAGAAATGATCGGATCCTGAACTCCATCGAAAGTAGGGGGCTTCGTATTATCGAAGTCCCGATACAGAAAGCCTCGATCGGCTCCTCCCCCTGCCGCTGCTACAGCCGTTGCAGCTTCCGCAGCAGCTGTCTCCGCAAGAGCTGCATAACACTCATCAAATTACTAAATCATAGCGGTCTTGATTGACCCAAACATCTCCGCCAACTGAGCCCGGAACATAGCAGCAACCTAATCATGCAGGATCTCACGAATCTTGGCATCCAACTCATCCGTACTCATCTGACCAATGACCTCGGGTGGCGCTGATCCACCCTGACCACCCTCTCCTGATCCCAATCCTGATCCGGATCCATCCCCGGTACACCTCGTAACCAGCATACTGAAAATACACCACCAGAATATTAGGCATTCCTCATAATAACCCCGAGAACTAACTCCCAACAAAACCCTAGGGGTTGTGACTTCCTTGATACGTATATGGGTCCCGTGCTTTCAGTAGTACAGGCCCATACTACCTTCCACACCTACCCATATTTGTATCAAGTATCACCACAACACCCTAACAATAACATATACATGACGAACACTCAATCCTCACTTCTGGAGGAGCATAACTATCTCATAACCGACCTACTAGTCCCATACAACCCACCCATCCATGAAACTTCCACCAACCCTGCAGCACTAGTGTATGCTAGTCATACATAACGCTGGACCCTATAGACTTTCGAATATCCAATCCTACCCTAAGCTCCCAATCATACAAGAACAGAACATAAGGCCAAATCAAACATTCTCAGGCTATAAGATCTTAATTATGTATAACCGTGATGCATACACTAAATAACTATAGTAATGATGTCAATTTCATACAAAGGAAAACCTAGGCTAGCAGGCATCATATAATCAGGCAATCCTATCATGCAACTCCTGAAGATCCCTAGCCTAGTACTAGCATGTTGCTCTAACATATCACATAATCAAATATCTTGTATGGTATTTTGGGGTCTACTTACTGGCTCTGGCTGATCGTACACTCTGCATCCTCCTTTACTTATTTGAAAACCATTTTAGAAATCATTTTGAAAACTCCCCTTGATTTGAGACTGGATTCACACGAATGGTCCTCCAATTCACTCAAACCAAGGCTTTGATACCAACTTGTAACACCCATAAATTTCCAACCAATTTAAACTTTTCAAAAACAATTCAAATCCATTAATTATTACAAAAAGGTTTTCAATTAGTTTATTATCAGAGTATCCCAGAAACATCAGTATAAAAATGAGGAGCGGTACGATCACGCCTTCGCCTTGCCACGATCTCCTGAGGTACCTGAAATAATACATTGAAACTGGAAGCCCGAATGCTTAGTGAGTTACCCCCAAAATACCAAACTCGTAACCATAATCATATTATATCACAATACAGAACAGCCATGCATATCGAGTCTATAGTGTGACTGGTCCGCCCGCACCAGGCCTTCAGTCCACCCGGTCCACCCTCTGAGTCTACAGTATGACAGGTCCGCCCGTACCGAGCCTTCAGTCTGTCTGGTCCACTCTCCGAGCCTCGGCACATCTGGACCGCCCTCTTGGGGCCTTCAGCCTATCCGGACCGCTCGCTGGGCTTTCGGCCTATCCGTTTCGCCTTGGGTATGTTGGCTTACAGCACAAAGCAGGACCCGCCTCAACCCAACCCCAGTCAAACATCCACATGCACATAAATAGATAATCACATAACAATCCTCAACCAAACAAAGCGATCTAGCAGATCATACGACATAACAGCATCCTAACCAGGATAACGACCTAACCGGCCACTGACATAACATTATTGTGACATCCCCATTTTTCACGGCCATAAAATACCGATTTTGTTTATGCTTTGTAAAAATCAGAGTACTCCTTTTCATAAAAATATTGCAGAATTTGTTCCCAGATAATACGATAAATACGCTATCAAAACATTTTCGAAGAAACGTATTTTATTCATTTTAAAACGTTTGGGATGTCATCGTCAATACAGAAACATAAGCATAAACGGAACTTATATTTATTACAGTAGTGATCTACATCTCTTTAATCTCTCAGTGTAATGTGACTTCATATCAACACCTGTGATATAAATAAACTGAGTGGGTCAGGTTGGGAAACCTGGTGAGTACATAGGGTTTTCAACCCACAATAATATAATTATTATGTTCAAACAATCAAACAATCAACCCAATTACCCATCCCCATTATCTTCTTTACTCTTAAGGATCTACCCTAAGAATCAACTATTCCTCGTTCATACATTCCTAACGATCATCCTAAGGAATCAGCACGAAGTCCATCGTCATCGGGTTCAGGCACTAAGTCTGCATAGTCGCCAAAATTTATACAATAGGCACTAAGTCTGCATAGTCACCAGGGTTTTGGCACCAAGTCTGCATGATCACCAGGGTTTAGGCATCAAGTCTGCATGATCACCAGGGTTTAGGCATCAAGTCTGCATGATCACCAAGGTTTAGAGTACACTGAGTGAACACATCGTTCACAACACTTACAGGTTGCGAGCCTGCTAGTGTTCCACGAGAGTGTCTAGAATAGTTCGTGGTTGTCATCCATACTCTGCTGAATTACGGGGCCATCGTTTGGGAAAAGGCTTCTCACATCGTTCACCCCTCACCCTCACCTCGTGGTCTATAACACCTCTCAACTCATCGACCAACTTATATTCCATCTATTACATCTACCTATGTTTTACCCCAACATTTTTGTAGATATAAAATACATATACAGTTTAAATCATTTAAAACGTGTATAAAATCGTTCAACTAGCATAGACAGCAAGTACTCAGATGATATGCACACATAACACATAATTTATATAGAATACTTCATATCTATGTGTAAGATGAAAGGGACCATGCACTCATCCGAAAGGTGGTGACTCAGCACTCAGACAACGCTTCAATACTCTCAAAACAATTTCCTTCGATAAAACCTAGTATCAATACCACTAGGGTTTAGTCTAACGATAACCGCGACAAATTAATAGTCTGACTATTATTACTATTATATAAGCATTAAATGATGCTTATATAACTCATAATAATAGCCCAAATAATTATTTTAAAGAGAATCAAAGGCAAATAATCATTCTTCTTTTACTAATCTTTGTTTTGAACCATGTTTGAATCATTAGTTTTTGAAATTAGGTTATTATTTGTTGTAGATATGAGTTAAAAGCTTTTCACTTCTATTTGGATGAGATAATCTTATGAATATGGTTTGATTGAGTGGTTGAATTGATATTAATTTGGTTATTCATCTTGTTAAGCTTATTAAAGATTCTTATGTATTAATGATAAATATTTTTAGTTAACAAATAAGTGATTGAGTTGCATGAATATCTTCTTGATTACTTGATTCATATAGTTTTATGAATATAAGATTGTATGCCTAGAAATAGTGAATATGAAACTAGGGTTAACTATAAAATGTGTAAATCAATGTGTGAGCATGTGTGATGAACAACCATACAAGAGTTGATTGAATTGAACAAATTTAATTAACTATTGTTATAAGTCTTGCTTGATACGAACTGAACACTAGGAAACTTGTTAATTTAATCACTTGATCACTGTTTGAATTAACTTGTCTACTAAAGGATTGGTAATAATGAACATGAACCCAATCACATTAGGAACCGGTAACCATTGACATATTAATTCATTGCACTTGCCACGAAATCAACCATAAGAATAAGTGAATCGAATCTGAACAGAAGTCTCTTTTATCATTGAATCTAGTTGTCTTTTCTTGTTCTTCTTAGTTGTTAATTGTCTTTGTTTAAGTGTTAATTGATTGTTTAAGTTTCTAGTCTTGCAAAACTAGAGAAACCCCCAACTTTTATTAATTGTTTTAATTAGATAATATTAGCATTTATTTTAATTGTTTACCGTTCCCTGTGTTCGATACCCTACTTACCTGAACTAAACTGCTAATCGATAGGTACATTGCCTTTCGTGTGTTTGTCTTTGTGTTTAAGTTAGTAGGATTAAAACTAGTTCGTTTCACACACATCAAGTTTTTGGCGCCGTTGCCGGGGAATGGTTCTAATAATTATATTGTTTGCTGGTATTATCAATCCTTTGTGTTAGATCTTTCTTGCAAAAGTTACCTGTTTTCAGTTCGTATTAATTTTATATAATTTTGCATTAAACTCGTCGAGTTTATTCTTCTGTTGACAGTTTCGTAAATTCTTCATTTTTGTTCGTTTTACGCTTGTTTTTCTGTTTTATTTTAAGGTTTGTATGACCCGAAGCTCCGGTTCTACACTAGAGCCACCCGTAGACGATCCGGAGTTGATTATTCGCAAACAAAGAGGAAAAGAAATCGAGCCCGACACATCCACGTTTGGTGAAGAAAGCAATTCCAATCAAGGAGATAATATGGCCGACATCGCCGACATACCGATGGGAGATTACAAGAAGCGCATAAGAGATGGTACCGGGTCGGGACTCGTGCAACCTGCAATCCCAGCTACCGCCAATTTTGAGTTGAAGGGTCACATCCTCGCACAACTAAAAGACATTCCATTCCATGGAAAGGAGCATGAAGATGCTTACAAGCATATTGAAGAAGTTATGGACATTTATGACTATTTCCACATGCCAAATGTGCCTCGCGATATTGTTTTACTACGGATGTTACCGGTTACATTCAGAGGAGGCGCGAAGGAATGGTTGAAATCTTTACCCCCCGGATCCATTACAACATGGCAAACGATGCGCGAGGAGTTCATTGACCAATTTTGTCCACCTTCTAAGATTGCAAAATTGAAGAAAGCAATTGCTAACTTTGAGCAATTGCCGGGAGAATCACTTTATGAGGCGTGGGAGAGATACAAGGGGTTAATAAGAAATTGCCTTCAAAACGACCTAAACGTACAACAAGAGGTTTCCATCTTTTATGATGGCGTGAACGTCACAACTAGGCAATTACTAGACTCCCAAGGACCCCTCACGAAGAAAGCACTAGCTGTCATTAAAACATTGGTAGAAGAATTCTCCAAACATTCAAGAGAATACCATAATCCAAGGAACGATACAGCTAGAGGCGTAGTTAACTCAGTTTCCGATGACATGCCAGCAATGATGGCCAAACTAGAAAGTATGGATCGTGGGATGACAAAGATGGATCAATCCATCCATGCCATAAGTGTAACACCCGTAGATCCGGGCTAGTCAATTTAGAGGCAATAGGGGTCGAAAACGACTTTTCGACAAAAGATTATTCAGAATAAATAATCTTAACCAAGTTGTAGAATATGTCACAAGCTTTCCGTACATATAAAGAACGCCGAAATCTGAGTTATAACGAAGAAGTTATGATCCGTCGAAGTTTCGAGACAGAACTGGCACGGCACCGGGAGGCGTAAATAGTGAATTTACGATAGAGCGAGATTTAGCCTTAGCGATCTAAACGAAAATCGTAGAGTATGTTAAACTAAGAACATCTATAAAAAGAACTCCCAAATCTGACTTCGTATGAAGAAGTTATGGTTTTTCGAAGTTTCAGATTAGTAGTGTACAGCACGAAATTCGAATTTTAGATCGAACGGTTTTTGGCTTACGCGACCTAAATGAGAGTTGAACATCTCATTAATAAGAACTCAACAGTAAAAAGACAGACGAAAACGGAGTCCGTATGAAGGAGTTACGAATTCTTCGCGGTCATTTAGCAGTCTAATCTCCTCCTACTGTTAAATTTAAGATCGGTCAAGAATTAGCCGACAGAGTCTAAATGAAAGTTGTAGATCTTGTTTTTACCTACGCGTGGAAAAAATAACGTAAAAAACGGAGCTCGTATGCGAGAGTTATGATTTTTCTAAGTCGAGAGGCTACTGTGCGAAATCGGGTGACGTGGTGCAATCCTGGCCGTTGCTTCCTCCCCAAGGCTAGCCACCAGATGGTGACACCTGGCCATAAAACTCGACGAGTTTGAGGTAAAATCGACGAGTTTTGGTGATTTCCAGCCTATAAAAAGGGTGTCGGGGCATCCTCATTTCTCACACCTTCCAACTTCTCTTTCTCTCTCTAGAATCTCTCTCTAAGCTAAAGTCTAGGAAAACCCCCTAGCACCCGAAGGAAGCCCCGAGGCTCCCGGAGTCCCGAGAAAAGGGGTCTTTCGACTCGGGAACGCTACTCCAGCGAAGCCCGGTTTTCGAGAAAACTCGTTGTAAGTGAGCTACACCTAACCTATCTTTAGTTTAGCTTACGTTTTAATGTAGTAATGTTATTAGGACCTTATAATAAGTACATGGGCTATTGTTATGGGTTATATAAGTATCGTTTAACGCTTATATAATAATAATAATAATAATAGCTAGACTATTAATTAATCGCGGTTATCGTTAGACTAAACCCTTGTGGCAATGATACTAGGTTTTGCCAAAGGAAAAGTGTGTTAAGTGTAACGAAGTGCTGTCCAAGCGCCGAGTCACCACCTACTCAGGTGAGTGCATAGTTACTTTCAGCTTACACATAGATATGAAGTATTTTATATAAATTACGTGCTATGTGTGCATATTATCTGAATACTTGCTATCTATGTTGCATGAACATTGTTATACATATTTTCAATGATTTATACTATATATGTATTTTATATCTACAAAATGTGTTGGGTAAAACATGGGTAGATGTAATAGTTGTTGTGTGACGAAATAAAATAATGAGAGGCCTCGTTATAGATGTTATTGATGAATCAGTCATCTAGCGGAGTATAGATGACGACCACAGACTATTCTAGACACTCCAGTGGAACACTAGCAGGCTCGCAACCTGTAGGTGTTTATTCGAACTGTGTGTTTATTTGAACTGTGTGCTCACCAGATGTACTCCATCCCCCACATGGTTGCCTCAAGGACATTTATTGCTGAGGAATCCCCTTAGCAGTAGTGTCCGTCCCGATGATAATCCTTAGGGTAGGTCCCTTATGATAGGTGCTTAGGGACGTAATGTGAGGATAACGGGAACGGGTAATCGGGTTTGTTTAATTTAATGAAGTTAATAAACTTATTTATTGTGGGTTGAAAACCCTATGTGCTCACCAGGCTCCCAAGCATGACCCACTCAGTTTCTTGTATTACAGGTAGTGGCGCATGAGCATAGATGTCATGTCTTGGGATGAGAGATTAATCGGATATAGGCCTGTAGATATGAAATAATGTAGTAAGGCTTATATTGTACTGTTTATGCTTTTGATCTGTACGAACATGACATCCCAAGTCTTTTAATGAAATACATTTCTATGGAAATGCTTTTGATAAATATTTATCATATTTTGTTTTGGGACAAATCCGCAACGCTTTTATTTAAAATGTTACTCTGAATTTTAAACAAAGCATAAACAAACCGGTCTTTTCTGGCCGTGATTTTGGGGATGTCACAATAAGGGTGGGTTGTGACAATTGTAGTGGTCCCCATCTTACTAAGGATTGTGATCTTGATGAGAACAGCAACTGGAAGGCACAAGTTTGTTATTCGAGTGGTGATAGGTTTGATGATGATTGGCGAAAGCCCAAGAAGGAATGGCTCCCCTACGACGAGTACAAGAAGGCAAAGGAGGAGAAATATAGGCAAAAAGCACGCGGGTTTTATAAAAAAGAAGAACCAGTGCAAGAGAAGAAGACGGATCTTGAAGCTATGTTAACTCGATTCGTTAGTTCTTTCGAAAAAAGGCATGACGAATCCGATGTAGCCATTAGAGATCAACAAAAGATGATGAAGGAGCACCAAACAATCATGATGGATCAACAAACTCTGCTCCAGAATCAACAAGCTTCAATTTTGAACATTGAAAAACAGCTTGGGCAACTTGCCAAGCAATTCAATGAAAGAACACCGGGTGGGCTTCCTAGTGACACGGAAAAAATTCAAAGGGCGCGCACATTAACATAGTGACAATATGGAGTTGAAAGGTAGTCACACCCCTCACTCCAATCCCAAGTACAGATCAAAAAGAGGCACAAGAAAAAGATCAAGAAAATCTGAATTCGCCGATAGTAGACAAAACTCGTTGAGTTCCTGACAGAAACTCGACGAGTTACGCACCTGATGAGCAAAATAATTCAAAAACTGAGCCATTTAAACCACCATTACCATTCCCAGGCCGAGCTCGACAAGTGAAGCAGAATGAAGACTACCAGAAGTTCCTGGAGCACATAAAGGCCTTGCAAATCAGCATTCCGTTCATCGAAGCAGTCGCGCAAATGCCAAAGTATGCAAAGTTCCTAAAAGAACTTCTCACAAATAGAAAGAAGATGGAGGAAGCATCCATGGTAGTCTTAAATGAGAACTATTCAACCACGATGTTAAACAAACTACCAAAGAAAAAAGGTGATCCGGGTAGCCTAACCACTCCTTGCCAATTCGGGAATTTAGCCACTAGCTATGCATTGGCCGATTCGGGGGCAAGTGTGAACCTCATGCCATACTCTTTCTTTAAAAGCTACACCTTCCGGAACTGAGACCAATCCGAATGGTGATCCACTTAGCAAACAAGACGGTGACATTCCCGAGAGGTATATGTGAAGATTTATTGGTAAAAGTCGATAAGTTTGTCTTTCCGGAAAATTTCATTGTACTAGATATGGAGGAGGACCACCAAGTGCCAATAATCCTTGGAAGACCATTTTTTAATATCGTGGGTGCCATAGTAGACATACGAGACTCAAGGCTTACCCTTCGAGTGGGGGAGGACTCAGTTATCTTTGGAATGGATCAAGCCATGAAACATTCGAAGTGTAGTGATGATACTGCCTTTTCAGTAGATGTCTTGGAAGAATTATTAGAAGAATGGAAAGAAGATGAAAGAAGTGAACACATTTCGACTCCAGAAGATGATTTTGATGCTGAGAGAGATTTGAAAGAATTAGAAAGACTTCTTGAAGAATCAAAATACGAAGAACTGATGAAGTCAACAGAACAAGAAACTCGACGAGTTAATTCCAATAACTCGACGAGTTTCTTTGAAAAATCGAGACCTGAGGAAACTTTTGTTCTAAGCTTGAGTTTAATTCCAGAACTCGACGTGTTTAGTGTTCAGAGCACACAATTGGAGCTGAAAACGTTACCAGAACACTTAGAATATGCGTTTCTCGAAGAATGTGAGCAGAAGCCTGTGATCGTTGCATCGGAACTCACCCCAATTGAAAAAGATCAATTAGTTAAGGTTTTAAAGAAAAGAAAGAACGTCATTGCATGGAAAATCACCGACATAAAGGGGATAAGCCCTTCTTATTGTTCTCATAAAATAAATCTTGAAGAAGGAGCAACACCAGTGGTGCAACATCAAAGGCGTTTGAACCCAAATATGCAAGAGGTGGTTAAGAAGGAGGCGGTAAAGCTATTGGATGCGGGGATCATTTATTCAATTACCGATAGTCCATGGGTAAGTCCCGTTCAAGTAGTGCCGAAGAAAGGAGGAATGACAGTCGTGGCGAACGAAAAGAACGAGCTTATTCCTACGCGAACGGTGACCGGTTGGCGAGTATGCATCGATTATCGAAAGCTAAACGATGCTACTTGCAAAGACCATTTCCCTTTACCCTTTATTGATCAAATGCTTGAAAGATTATCCGGTCATTGTTATTATTGTTTTTTAGATGGGTTTTCAGGTTATTTCCAAATACCAATCGATCCGAATGATCAAGAGAAAACCACCTTCACCTGCCCTAGTGGAACGTTTGCATACCGACGAATGCCGTTTGGGTTGTGCAATGCACCTGCCAATTTTCAACGATGCATGACGGCAATATTTCACGATATGGTGGAGAAGTATATGGAAGTATTCATGGATGATTTTTCCGTGTTTGGTTCTTCTTTTGATAATTGTCTTACTAATCTTGACTTAATGCTTGATAGGTGTGAAAAGACCAATTTAGTGTTGAATTGGGAAAAATGTCATTTCATGGTTAAAGAAGGCATTGTGTTAGGTCATAAAGTGTCCAAAGCGGGGATTGAGGTGGATCGAGCGAAAATTGACACCATTGCTAACCTACCACCACCAACCAATGTGAAGGGCGTTAGGAGTTTTTTGGGTCACGCAGGTTTTTACCGTCGTTTTATAAAAGACTTTTCTAAAATAACTCGACCTTTAACTCATCTACTTTTAAAAGATGCGCCTTTTAATTTCTCAACAGAATGTTTAAATGCTTTTGAAATATTGAAAACAAAATTAACTAACGCCCCAATCATTACCGCCCCGAATTGGAATTTACCGTTTGAAATTATGTGTGATGCAAGTGATTTTGCCTTAGGTGTTGTGCTTGGTCAAAGAGTTGATAAACACTTTCAACCAATTTATTATGCTAGCAAGACCATGAATCCGGATCAAGAAAATTACACCACAACTGAAAAGGAACTATTGGCTGTGGTCTCTGCTTTTGATAAATTCCGTCCTTATCTTATATTGTCCAAAACCACTATTTTTACTGACCATTCTGCAATTAAATTTTTATTTGCTAAGCAGGATGCAAAACCAAGGTTGATCCGATGGGTGTTATTACTTCAAGAATTTGACATCGAGATCAAGGACAAGAAAGGAATGGAAAATGTAGCGGCTGACCATCTCTCAAGATTAGAGAATCCAAAAAGGGATGCATCTGACCACAAGGGTATTGGGAATAGTTTTCCAGAAGAGTATTTGATGGTGATAATGGGAGAAGAACCATGGTATGCAGATATTGCAAACTTTTAAGCTGGGGACTTTCTTCCAAAAGGGCTAACTCATCAGCAAAAAAAGAAAGTCATGTCAGAAATTAAATATTATTTCTGGGATGAACCATATCTTTTTAGGAGTTGTACAGATGGAATCATCAGAAGATGTGTGTTTGGAAAGGAGATCCGCGACATTCTAGAGCATTGCCACAATGGGCCTGTAAGAGGACATCATGGAGTTCAATACACTGCTAAAAAGGTGTTTGATGCAGGATTCTATTGGCCCATGATCTTCAAGGATGTTGGTACCTATGTGAGAGAGTGTGATACGTGCCAGCGATCGGGAAATATTTCTGCAAGGAATGAAATGCCTCAGAGAAGCATCCAAGTGTGTGAAGTTTTCGATGTGTGGGGTATAGATTTCATGGGGCCATTTCCATCATCAAAAGGGTACAAATACATACTTGTGGCGGTGGACTATGTATCAAAGTGGGCCGAAGCACAAGCGCTACCAACAAATGACGCAAGGGTAGTGGTGAAATTTTTGAAGAAATTATTCTCTAGGTTTGGAGTACCAAAGGTGTTGATAAGCGATAGACGGACCCATTTTGCCAATGAACAACTAGCAAAGGTTTTGCAAAAATATGGTGTGCACTATAGATTCTCAACACCTTATCATCCGCAAACGAATGACCAAACTGAAATAACGAATAGAGCCCTCAAAAGAATTTTGGAAAGGTCGGTAGGCAACCATAGGAAGGATTGGGTAGATAAGTTAGATGATGCATTGTGGGCATTTAGGACTACATTCAAGGCACCTATTGGAACAACACCTTATAGATTGGTTTATGGAAAAAATTGCCATCTACCAGTGGAATTGGAGCACAAAGCCTATTGGGCTTTGAAAACATGCAATTTTTCCCCCAATGAGTTGCTTACCAAACGACTCTTGCAAACGAATGCCTTGGAGGAATTAAGGAACGAGTCTTACATTAACTTGTTGATTTATAAGGATAAGACAAAGAAATGGCATGATGCGAGATTGAAGGGAAATAAAGAGTTTGAAGAAGGGCAAAAAGTACTTTTATATAACTCAAGACTCAAACTTTTTCCAGGAAAACTACACACTCGTTGGACCGGACCCTTCACAATTAAACATGTTTTTCCATATGGGGCAGTTGAATTGTGGAATAAATATGGAATAAGTTTTAAGGTAAATGGGCATAGGATCAAAAGATATGAGGAAGGCAGGCCAAAGGAAGTGAGAATTGAAGAAGGGCTCGATTTGGAGGCAACCGCTACAACGTAGGGCGGAAAGGAGTCCAGCTAAAGACTCCTAAAAAAACGAAGCGCTTGCGGGAGACAACCCGGCAATTGAGTTTGTTTTCTTTTTCTTGTAGTATTTTATTTATTTTCTTTTTATTTTATTTATTTATTTATTTTTATTAAGTCTTCATCTTCAAATTTTGCTTAAATGATTGCTGGGAGGGTTATCAAAGCTGAGTGTGGGGTGTTTTGTGGTTTTCATTAGAACTAATTTTTTTCATACAGAAAGAAAAACTCGTCGAGAAAACTCAACGAGTCCATTAAAAAAAATCGTGATTTTCCGTCTTTCCGAAAAAAAAAATTATTTACTACTAGGTATAAGTTCAAACCTTAAACTTAAAACCATTTTCTTTCTCTCATCTCTTTCCCACGTCGGTAGCAAGAAGAAACCCTCCCAAGCAACTTCTTCACTTTTTGGTGTTTTGTCTTCTAAGTCACTTCTCAAGAATCATGTCCAGAAATTGGGGACAAAGTTCTAAAGGAAGTCAAAGAGGTTGTCCATGGCTTGATTTTCCACAAATTGGTTCAAAATCCACATTGTTAGCATGGAAAAGGAAACTGGAGAAACTGAAAAAGAAGGAGTTCTACTTGAAAAATGAATTAGATTGGTCTTGTTTAAAGCAATGGGGGTTGGTTGAACGTATGAATCCTTATCTCACCAAGGTATTCATGCAAGATGGAGTAAGGATTACATGTGATGCTTGGAGGAGACTTTTCCGATTGCAAGAACCGGTATACCAGGAATTATGTTGGGAGTTTTATTCTACTATCAAGTTCCGTGGGAGTGAAGACTATTTTGATACAAATGCTCTTACTTTCATGCTTGGGGGTGAGTTCCGGGAATGTAGTGTGGTAGAACTAGCATGGCGAATGGATTTGTATGAACAAGATGTGGCAATGACGGAAGCCTTTGGGATTTTTATGGATGCATGTCACAAGGACTTACCAAATATTGAGGATGCATCAAGGTGGTGGAGCACTATTGCAAATGGAGTTTATATTCCATCCGTGGCCCAAGAAGCAAGCATCCGATCACCTGTCCATCGTCTTCTTCATCGCCTCATCGCAAGCTCCATCAATATGAGAAGGGATGATGATAAAGTGCCAAGCCGAGATGTTTTCTTTCTATGGTGTATTCTTACACCTAACCAGTTTTGTAACGTTCCGTATTGTTTAGCAAAGTATTTGGCGGAAAGTAGAGTGAAGGAAAGATCAACTTCAAGGATATGTGGTGGGATGTTCATAACCAAATTGGCAAGATCTTATGGAATTCTTGAAAGGAGAGTCGGAAATCAATTGACAATGGTGCCACAACCCGCATTTAGTCCTCTTCTCTATAGAAGGGCTAAAATTAATGTAGATTATGGCGGGGGCCATGTTAGTATTCCATCAGTGGATGATGCAGAATTACCAAAACAACCGGGGAGGCGGGTTCGTCCACGACCAACACATATGCAAGAAGACCCTCCCGTTATTCGAATAAATGATGAGCTTCCCATGGATCCTTATAGTGTTGAGCAAAGGGCGTTTCAAGATGATTTAGCAAGAAGCTTGAATTATGGACATAGGAATTTAGCTCATTTGATGTCTCATTTGAACATTCCAAGGATGGAACATGAATCGGAACATCCATATGTCAGGAATTGGAGTGAAAGATGGAGTATGCGTAAAAGTGGAGCCGGAGGAAGCAGGTTAGGAGAAGAAGAAAGTGAAGATGAAGATTAATTATCCTTTCCTTATCTTTTATTTTGTTGGCTTGTTTAAACTATTTTTCTTTGTTTATTTTTGTTTGCTTGGTGTGTTTATTTTGATGTTTAAACTTCTAGTAATTTAGGATTTTAATTGATGTGTTTTCCTTTTATTACCTTTTTTTTGTTTCTTTTGTTGTTCTCAGAATATATCTTGAGGGAAAGAATGAAAGAATATAGCGTGAGGGGTATGAAGTGAGATCGAGTCTAAAACGAGAAGAGTGAGAGGATTACGTCTATTCGCAAAAGTGGTGAACAAAAGAACTAAAAAGATATGTTTTGCTGTAGAAGAATGACAGGAAATATTGCCATAATCATTCCTTTCAAAGACAGAATCGAAAATTGAAGTTGTGGAATATGTTGTTCACATAGAGAAAACTCGTCGAGTTCTTTAAAAAAACTCGCGACAACTTCCTTCGAAGAATACGGAATCTGAAATTTTCAAGTTCACTTTATTCTCGTCGAGTGACTCTTTTTCTTACCTTTGAGTTGGTGATTTGACTACAATTTAAGGAGGTAATTGGTTGTGCTATCACTGATTATTTTCCGAGCAAAGTCTAAGATCTTTTTCCTCTATATTTTGGAGCATAACCACACGAGATTTTGACACCCAAGGCATGGATGAGCTATTTCCATGCCAAAGTCAGCTGAAGAGGGAGCTTAATATGAAGAATATCAACCTCGCAACTTCTATCCCAGGGGAGTCTGTTCCAAATCTCTCTTTACTTTTATGTTATTTATCATGCATAACATGCAATGAGGACATTGCATAATTTAAGTGTGGGGTAGGGGGTTGATTACATTTAGTGAAAAAAAAAAATTAGAATCCTTTGAATCTTTGGTTTGAAAAAAAAATGCAGAAAAAATAGCTAGGCTTAATTTAGAAAATTTTGGTAAAGCAATTAGGATTCCATGTTAGTATTGTGTTTGATGATTCTATGAGGACCCAAATGTTTAGTTGAGCCAACATACGTTATAGTGCATTTGTGGCGCCCTTTATTCTAGTGAAATCATGGGACAAAAACACAACCTCGCTTAGTTTGAGGATCGCAATATGTTTAGCATCGTGTACTTGAAATGTATCCAGGAAAACTTAAGTAGTCATTGCACACTAGACTAATGCCTTTAACCAATAAAGGATGATGTTAATTCCCTTGCTTAAGCATATGTTTTTCTAGTTTTTTAGTTTTGAGTGGAAAAAGTGCGTGAAAAAAAAAGTGTGATGAAATGTTTGAATAAATAATCTACAAAGCCATGGAGACAAAGAAGAACACATTGAAGAAAAGCTACAAAGTATAAAAGATTCACTCAAAAATTGTATTTGTCTTATTTATTGTAATTTTCTTTTCTAGGTTATTTTTTTCGTATGTATGCTTGGGGATTTAACCAAAAATGACTTGAGGTTAAGAAAGTTTTATGGGGATGGATTCGGAGGGATGCATAAAATGAGCGTTGTTCAAAAGAAGTGGGTGAGTGTTTATGAGGATTGTGAGTATTTAGAATTGAGGGGGGTTCTTAGGAAAATTTTAGACACAAATGCATGCGTTGCGGTCTTGGCATAATGGTTGGGTTCGATTGGGATTGTCTTATGTGGTATTAGTGTGCTAAAATTCAGTTTTGCTTGGGGGCAAGCAAAAGTCAAGTGTGGGGTACTTTGATATGGGCTTATTTAGTCATAGAAATCATTCATTATCTTATTAATTATTGTTGATTTTATATCATTTTATGAACAAAAGATACTTAATTAGCTTAATATTTCAATTTCAGCAATAAAAGACATGCTTGGATGAAAAAGAAAGAGGATTGAGTGATTGGAAGCTTAGAGATCAAGGATTGAAGAGAGAAGCTGAATAAAAGAAGAAACTCGACGAGTTTTTACCAAAAACTCGACGAGTTTATTAGAATATTCTAGATTCGAAGATGCCTTGACGAGTTATTCTTAAAAACTCGTCGAGTTGACGCTGTTTTCAGAATTTATATATAGAAACTCTTCTCATTCGAACCCTAACTTTTGTTGGAGGCTAGCTGCGACTTTTGAAGATCAGAAGGGTTCTTGGAGCTGCTATTTTCGATATTTCAACATAAGAGACAATTTCAAAGAGAATCAAAGGCAAGTAATCATTCCTCTTTTACTAATCTTTGTTTTGAACCATGTTTGAATCATTAGTTTTTGAAATTAGGTTATTATTTGCTGTAGATATGAGCTAAAAGCTTTTTACTTCTGTTTGGATGAGATAATCTTATCAATATGGTTTGATTGAGTGGTTGAATTGATATTAATTTGGTTATTCATCTTGTTAAGATTATTAAAGATTCTTATGTATTAATGATAAATATTTTTAGTTAACAAATAAGTGATTGAGTTGCATGAATATCTTCTTGATTACTTGATTCATATAGTTTTATGAATATAAGATTGTATGCCTAGAAATAGTGAATATGACACTAGGGTTAACTATAAAATGTGTAAATCAATGTGTGAGCATGTGTGATGAACAACCATACAAGAGTTGATTGAATTGAACAAATTTAATTAACTATTGTTATAAGTCTTGCTTGATACGTACTGAACACTAGGAAACTTGTTAATTTAATCACTTGATCACTGTTTGAATTAACTTGTCTACTAAAGGATTGGTAATAATGAACATGAACCCAATCACATTAGGAATCGGTAACCATTGACATATTAATTCATTGCACTTGCCACGAAATCAACCATAAGAATAAGTGAATCGAATCTGAACAAAAGTCTCTTTTATCATTGAATCTAGTTGTCTTTTCTTGTTCTTCTTAGTTGTTAATTGTCTTTGTTTAAGTGTTAATTGATTGTTTAAGTTTCTAGTCTTGCAAAACTAGAGAAACCCCCGACTTTTATTAATTGTTTTAATTAGATAATATTAGCATTTATTTTAATTGTTTACCGTTCCCTGTGTTCGATACACTACTTACCTGAACTAAACTGCTAATCGATAGGTACACTGCCTTTCGTGTGTTTGTCTTTGTGTTTAAGTTAGTAGGATTAAAACTAGTTCGTTTCACACACATCAAATAACATTACTATAATTATTTGGAAGCTATATTAAAATTTGCGTAAGCGTAGCTCACTTACAGCGGATTTTAAAGAAAACCGGGCTTTGCTCGGAGCAGCGTTTTCGAAACCGAAAGACCCCTTTTTCTCGGGACTCCGGGAGCCTCGGGGACTCCCTCGGGTGCTAGGGGTTCACCTAGACTTTAGGGGACTCAAAAGGGGATAGAGAGAGAAAGTTCTTAGAGTGAGAGTGAGAAAATGTGTGAAAAATTTGGAGACCCTCGCCCCCCTTTTATAGCTGCGAGGCCTCGGACTACGCTGGGCGTAATCCTTGGTTACGCGACGCATTCCTCGGATAAGGATGCCAGCTCGCACCAGCTGGCTCGCACTCGGACAGGACCCGGATAAGACCGAAGGTACGCGGGGCGTAGAGGACCTCGTACGCGGGGCGTAATGCGAGGATGATGCGTCAAGATCCGAAGCGAGGTCTGATCAGTGATGGACGGTCTGATTGCTGCCACGTCACCTCAGTTTCGCAATTTTCCTTCTTGACTTCTAAAAATCATAACTTTCGCATACGAGCTCCGTTTTCGACGTTCTTTATATCCACGCGAAGGTGGGAACGTACTATACAACTTTTGTTTAGACTCTGTCGGCTAATTTTGTCTTTATTTTCAAAGTTATATTATTAACAGGTCGGTACAGGATTGGTCCGTTAAAAATTCATAACTTCTTCATCCGACGTCCGTTTTCGCCCATCTTTTTCTCGTTATGCTATTCTTAACGAGATCTTCGATTCTCGTTTAGGTCGTTTCGGCTAAAAACCGCTCGATCTAATATTCGAATTTTGGGCTGTAAGCTGCTAATCCGAAACTTCAAAAAATCATAACTTCCTCATATGAAGTCAGATTTGGACGTTATTTTTATGGACGCTCTCGGATTTACGTATTCTACGACTTTTGCTTAGATCTCTAAGGCTAAATCTCGCTCTATCGTAAATTCACTATTTACGCTTCCCGGTATCGTGCCGGTTCCGTCGTGAAACTTCGACAGCTCATAACTTCTTCGTTATAACTCGGATTTCGGCGCTCTTTATATGTACGGAACCCTTGATACATATTCTACAACTTGGTTAAGTTTATTTATTCTAAATAATCTTTTGTCAAAAAGTCGTTTTCGACCCTTATTATTTCTAAATTGACTAGCCCAGATCTACGGGTGTTACAATTATCCTATATACCAGGATACCGACCTAGACCAGGTCACTATCATAATACCGTCCTAATTACCAGGATGCAGATCTAGCAAATCAATAACATATCAAACAAATACCCGGATTCCAATCCGATAAAGGGTCGGCCTTGGTGCCTTAGACCCTGTTGATATAGTGAGGATAACTCACCTTGCAAAGCCAAGCTTGAAGAGATAAGATCAAAACTCCCGATCACCACCACAAACTCAACCACCTAACACTTCAATGAAACCATAACCATCAATGCCCAAATTACCAGAATACCTTTGGAAGTCAAACTGGTCAACTTTTTGTCAAAGTCACAGTCCTGGTCAAAGTCAACCTTCCTGGTTGACCCTACTCGCTGAGTCATCCTAATGACTCACCGAGTTCATGAACTCAGAATCCCACTATTCACTACTCGACTCGCCGAGTCCTTCAATCCGAGTCCTAGCCTGCCCAACTCACTGAGTCCACTCGACTCATTGATTCGCATCATAATCATATGGGTTAGGGTTTGCGACCCAACTCGTCGAGTCCAAGAACAGACTCGCCGAGTTCACTTAATTCATCCCTATTCAGACGATTTCAGACCATTTCACTGCTTCCAACTCATAGATCTGGACTCTTAGGGCTAGTTTCACACGTAAAGTTTCGATATTTACGTGCATGCAAAGCAATATAGGATCAATACAAGCTAGAAGGAAGGTTTAAGACAAGGACACCCTCATACATGCCCAAGGGTTGATGCTTTATGCTTTCATGGATCAAAACCAACCTAGATCTGAAGTTGCAACCTCAGATTTAGTCTCTAAACCCGAAATGGGTCTCAAACAAGCTAAGAAGCCCCAAATCAACCTCCATGGATGAAGCTAGAAAGAAATAGATTAAGGTAATGACCTCTTACCTCAGATATATGCCCAATATGATGTAGATCCCAGATCCACACGAATTCCTTGATGCTAGCCTCTTAATCCACAAGCTCCTTTCACTAATTTCCTCTTCCAAACTCATATTTCCTCAACAATCGAGGCTCACACGATTTTAGGGTTTACTGGCACTCAAAGGGGAATAAGGAGGCTGAGGACATAAAGTCCTTTAAATAGGGTGCAAACCCTAAAATTTTGGGTTTCTCTTCCCAGCACCGACTCGTCGAGTCCAGCCGCTGACTCGGCGAGTCGGGTCACTTATCACGTGCCCAACACCCGCTCTGACTCGACGAGTTAAGGCACCTACTCGCCGAGTCTACTCTTTATTTACACCAAGCATCCCTGAACTCTTGCTTCTGAACCTGGGATGTTACACATAATCTTTTAGCACGTATAACCACCTCCTTTGTCGCATGTTGAGGTTCTGCTGATCCATCAAGTACTTCAAACGCTTATGATTAGTATAAATAGTGCACTATACCCCATACAAGTAGTGCCTCCAAATCTTGAGGGCAAACACCACTGCCCCCAATTCCAGGTCGTGAGTGGGGTTGTTCACCTCATGAGGCTTCAACCGCCTCGAGGCATAAGCAATCACATGCCCCCTCTGCATCAGTACTATGCCTAACCCCTGACATCGATGCATTATAGTACACTACCAAATCGTCCAGCCCCTCAGGTAGTACCATAATCAGAGCCTCAAATCACCTCTATCTCAAGGTCTTGAATGCCAACTGTTTACCTGTGCCCCATCGAAATGTCACATTCTTCTTGGTCAAGCGGGTCAAAGGAACAACGATCTTGGAGAAATCCTAGATGAATCTCCGATAGTATCCCGCTAGACCCAAGCTACGAATCTCAGATGCGTTCTTCGGTGCTTCCCATAACATCACAACCTCAACCTTGGATGCATCAACCGAAATACCTCCTGGTTGATGATGCCCCCCAAAGACTGCACCTATCATAGCTAGAAATCTTAATTTGAGAACTCGGCATACAACCTTTCCATTCTCAGTGACTCCAATACCTCTCTCAGATGCTGCTCATGCTGCTCCTTGCTCTTAGAGTAGACCAGGATATCATCAATAAAAACGATCACTAACTGATCCAGCGTCGGTCTACACACTCTGTTCATGAGATCCATAAACGTTGATGGGGCATTGGTGAGCCCAAATGGCATCACCACAAACTCATAGGGCTCAAGTGACCCGGCTAGGCACATGCGTAACATTTAGAGCCCGCTATCCAATAAGCCCAATATACGATTTACCGCACTTAGCACACTGGTCACGGTCCTGCTGACTCCTACTAGAAGAATCTGAGGTCTTAGGCTTTTCAGCCTGACCTACTGTTGTGTGTGCCTACTCAGGCTTCTGCTTGGTGCGGAAGTCCAACTCCATCTCCCGCTCCCGGGCCTTCTCCACGATCTCATTCAGGGTTTTGCACCTTGTAAAACTCATAAACTCCCAGATATCATCCCTCAACATGGAATGATACCTCTTCCGCCTCATATCCTCGTCTGTAGCATACTGTGGGATCAACAATGCTCGTTCCCAAAACGTGGAGGTGATCTACGCCATAGTCTCAGTGGTCTGCTGGATCTCATGAAACTCCCTCACTAGCCTTTACACCTCGATAGGTGGTGCAAACTCTAGATCAAATCGCCTGACAAACTCGGCCCATGTCATCTCAGCCACACCAGTGGCTCCCACCCAGCTAGTCACCTCTCCTTGCCAATCCTGGGCTCGGTCCTTCGGCATACATCAAGCAAACCCCACCTTTGCCGCATCAGGGAAAGAACTCGTGTGCTAGGCATTCTGTATGTCTGCCACCCAGTGTCGGCTAACTATGGGGTCCCTGACCCCAAAGAACTTCAGCGCCCCACATGCCTTGAACTCCCATAACAAGGGATTTCAAGCCCCGACCCGGCCCATAACAATCTCAGATCTGAATGCCCTGAGCCTCTCCTACATGATTTCCATGATACCTTCCTTGACTGTCACACCCTCGAAACAGGACGACGGAAACGTCCGGGGCGGATTATGTCATTGTATAGTATCATAACAGTTGAATATAAATGAAACATAGCAACCCATTCAACATACATTGAGAATACAATCTTACATTCTTTACATACTTTAATTGTTCATAAGTTACACAAAAGTGATAGAAAAGTAAAAGTTCCAAAATGCAGCGATCCAGTTCTGAAGATTTAGGTACCTGCTTACTGGTTCCCTGAGAATACAAGTGATTTTGAAAAACTTCAACATTGAATGTTGGTGAGTTCATAAGCATATTTGTATGAAAAGTTTTGTATCTGTTTTGCTTAAAAATGGTTTGTATATCATCAAAAATTTGATATTTTCTATAAAAATGAGTTGTGAGTCTTACACCAAAGAGTAAAAATGTATGCATGCATGTCATTTGTTTCTTTTCTCCATAATAGTAAAATGTATGTTCCCAGAAAATCCTATATTTTCTGAAGTATGAAAATTGTAGTCTTAAACCCTAAGAATAGAAATGTAAACAATAGTGTACTGAAATGTAGTATGCAGTTTTTATATTTTAATAAAAATCGGTGAAGTGTAAGTTTCCTATAAACCAAGATAGTATTGTTAATCTATATGTGATTTATTATAACCATACTTAATGTGACTGTTATGCATGTATGAAGTTCTTCGGATGTCAGAATCGGGAAGATGTTCGTCACCCTAGACTGGCCCGTCTAGCTGTAGCGAACAGCTCAGGTGTGGGGATGTCAAAATCCCCATATAGATATATACACAACTATCTTGCTCTCCATCCAGGAGACTCTAATTATAATGCAGGACTTAAAATGTAAGCTAGGTAGGTACGGTGAAGTGAATGTCTCACTAGAGCATTAACGGATTTACGCGAACTACGACTCTCTTTTATTGTATAACGAAATGATTTCACTATTTGAAAATTTATGACAGTTGTTTTACGACACGCGTTTTATGAGTTTCATGACATATGTTTTATGACTTGTGTCTTATGACACGCGAACTATACTATCATCAATTTGTTTTTTATACCATTTTGTGTAAACTATTTATAACACTTTATATAAATGGTCAATAGTGAATATGTCTAGTAGTAATATATGTTGGAAAAATAGCATAATATTCTTGTGTTTAACCCCATCAAAATAGTGACGACCATTTTTACTAGAAAAGTTTATTTTTAGTCAAAATTTCCAAGAATTTGTAGTTGCGCTCTTCATATTTTACCAGTTAAAAATTTGTAACACCAAAATAGTTAAATTTGGTCAACTTTGTTGGATCACGATTTTTATAAAAATCATACGATGACCTTAACACTTCTATATTTATAAAAATTTTAACTTGTAAAAGTAGGACTTGTAATTATCCAAAGCTCAAAACATATTTGGGCTTTTGTGAGCATATGTTCTTGTTTTATTTGAGTATATCGACTTATAAACCGATTTTTGTGAAATATAAGTGTTGACAATCACATATGTCACTATTTTTACTCAACAAAAAAATGATATAAACCTTTTTATACAAGATTTTGTTCCATATTCCACAAATAATCATAGTGCATGCAAATGTCCAATGGACAAACGCATCTAGGCTTATAAGGATCTTATAAAACACGATTTTCATGTGTGTATGTATGAAACTTTCAACGTCATATGCACAAATTATTCCATAAACAAGTTGGTGCATGCAAATATCCATTGGTTAAACGAAACTTGACTTGTATCCCCCCCCCCCCAAAAAAAAAAACATGAAAAATACGAAAACTTGGGGGTCTGAAGCTCACCTTGGTTGTTTCTTAAAGATGTATAAAAACACTAGGGATTTACAAGAATGCTTACAAAATTTCTATGAGTTTCTTGAAGAAAAGCACTCCTTGAAGATGGCACACGAATTTGGAGAGGAAAGATGAGAGAAATCTTGAGAGTGAAATGAGTGAAGAAGTTTTTGGTGTGTGTGTGTGTGTGTGCATCTTCAGCAGAACCCATAAAAAGGAGAGGGAAAAGATAGGCTTGGTTGCATGGAAGATAATTGAGTGCATAATATGGATGTTTGAAGGGTATTTGTGTGCCATGCTTAGTTGTTTGATGGATAATATGATGTAAAGCTATGAGGTGTCACCCCATTTGTGTAATTTATTTTTCTTTTTTTCTCTTTTTTTTTATCACATGCCCAACCGAAACCTCATAAGGTTTTCAGCCTTCATGGGCTTTCCAATAGGGTTCTCGGTCTTTGGTTGGGCCAATCCAAGAGTTTTTGGTTTTTTTGGGCTAAGTACAAGAGTTTTCGGCCTTTGAGTGAGTATGGGCTTTCAGGCTTAATTTGGCCCAATAAGAAGGTTTTCGGTTTAAATAAGGCCCAAAGGAAAAAAGGATTTCGGCCTAGGGTTCACTTGGCCAAGAACTCTAAGCGAGGCCCAAATTTGTTTTTATTTAGCTATTTGATCAAACTTGAACTTATAAGAGGATATTACAACTTGATTCTTAGTGTATGCACATATGAATTCATATAACATTGCCATTTCTGAAATTCAATAATCTAATGCAACAAGGCTACATAAAGGAATTGTTTATACATGAATACAATATTGACCCTAATTTTGCTAGTTGTGACATTGACCATCCCAAAAATCACTGGGGTAGCATCAAGGATGCCCCTCATAACCTCGACTACAATAAGCTCGTGCAACCTCTTGTCAATGGGCTCCGTAGTGTCGCCTGACCCAGCCCCGAATCCTGATCCCGATCCTGACCCCCCTGCTCCGAACTGTGTCACCACCATACCGTACTGCAATACCACAAAACATAATGATCAGGATGTCCATAGAGGGGATCCTCCCACACTGATTCTCCTTAGAGCTTCCAGATCTAACATTGGTTCGGGTACAGGTCCTATGCTTTCAGTAGTATGGGCCCAATACTAACTTCCACACCTACCTATACCTTCCCCAAGGCTCTACCCAATAACTCTAATTCGTCCCAAAACAAATCATATCTCACATGCCACCGCATAGCTCAAATCTTAGGCTAACCTAAGATTTCCTCCATCCATATCAAACCAGAACTCAATCATAACAGGTTGTCTTATGCATGCAAATTATACACATAACGGGATCAAATAGACTTTCAAATAATATACTCTACCCTAAGACCAGAACCAGACAAGGAACAGGAAATAAGGCCAAATCAATCATTCTGAGGCTATAAGAACCTAACCGTATACAATTTTGAAATCATACACATAGCAAGATTCATACGATTATCATAACTCACATATCAGTATAACATGGCTAACATACTGGGTGAACTACTTACTTGGCTCGGTCGATCACGTGCATTGCACTCTCCTCTTTCTCATTCTAAAAAAGTTTTTAACTTTTATTTTTGAAAACAATTTTGCCATTTCCTTAGTTTAAGTCCTGAAACACCTGAGAGTGTGCCCGAATCCCTCAAACCAAGGCTTTGATACCAACTTGTAACGACCTAATTTTCAACAGAAAATTTTCATTTTTAATTAGTCAAAAACAACTTCCATTATGCCATAAAATCTTAAGTACATTTGTTTTCAAATTCATATCATCAACAATATTATTCTAAACATCAGAGTGTCCCATAAAAACGCCTGAGAGAGAGTACATGTCGCGTCATCAAGCCTTGCCCCTGCCCTTGGGCTCAGATGTACCTGAAACAAATCCACAAACTATAAGCTAATGCTTAGTGAGTTCCCCAGAGCATACCCCACACACAATCCACATAAACACATAATCATATTAGCTATAAACGCTACATACACCACATAAGCCATGCATACCAACATATAAGGATGTCTTGGGCTCCTCCCAATGTCTTACTCCAGGATGCCATGGGCTCCCCCATATGGTCTTACACCTAAGTGTCATGGGTTCCCCCATGGTCTTTAGCTGGAAAGCCATGGGCTCCCCCACATGGTCTTACATCCAAGTTTCATGGGCTCCTCCCATGGTCTTTACTTGAAAATCCATGGGCTCCCCCACATGGTCTTACATCCATGTGTCATGAGCTCCCCTTATGGTCTTCCCTACAAGTATCACATATATAACTAGCATAACACTTAGCATATCTAACTATCATACCACATATCTCTACAACAACGAGTGTACCACATATCACAAAATAGGTCGGCCTTGGTGCCTTCGACCCATTCGTATGGTGAGGAGACTCACCTCTCAAGAATGTTGAACTGCTAAGATCGGATAAAACCTAACGTGCAACTCCAAATCAAATGCCTATAACCATCATGCGATTAACTTGTCAAATCCTGAAATACCATAAATTCCCTCAAAGTCAACCCTAGTCAACCATGGTAAAAGTCAATGTCAACAGTCCATGTTGACCTCAACTCATCGAGTGCATCCAACAACTCGCCGAGTTACCTGAATAACTCGTTAAGTTCCTTAATGTCTAGAAGGCCGAAAACTCATGTAGGACGAAAAATCTAATCCTTCACCGAAATTGCTCATAATCTTAAAACGGCTAAACCCTACCCGACTCGTCGAGTTGGCTAAGCAACTCGTCGAGTTGGCTAAGCAAATCGTCGAGTCCCTTCAATCCTTTTTGTGTTCAGACGTTTTTAAGCTACCCCAAAGCTCTAAATTGCAGATCTTCCCTCCTAGGGCATGGTTTCCACATAAAGTTGCAAACTTTACATGCATGCAAGCTCTTAAATGCCAAAACCAAGCTAGGGGAGGAGTTTAAGCCAAAGAGAAGGGCCAAAGCTTGATAAATTCAGTAACTTTATAACTCTAAGGACTTAGAGGAGTCCAGATATGAAGTTACAACTTCAGATCATGCCTAATACTCGAAATGCCCCACAAATATACTAAAAATGGCCTTAAACCCAAGAATAAGGAGATCTAATACTAGAATGATCAAGGTAACAACTTTTTACCTTCAAATGGAAGCCCAAACGATGTAGATGCTGGATCTACAAGCTCCTTCCCGTTCTAAGCTTCTCAACCTTCAAACTTCGTCAACAAAATGCACCAAAAACACTCTCTTAGCCTCAGAAGCACAAGGAAGCAGCAAAGAACGGTTAGGGTTTCTTCTCTGGGTAATGGGGTGGTAAGGGAGGCCAAAAGATGCGGGTTAAGTCCCTTATATATGGTGCAAACCCTAAAAATTAGGGTTTTCCTTTAAAGCGCCTACTCGTCGAGTCGGGGCCTTCCGACTAGTTGAGTAGGATGTAAATCCCGCGTCCTCATAAATGACCTCGACTCGACGAGTTGGAGCTCCCCAACTCGTCGAGTCCTAGCACAAAACCCTAAAAACTTAGAAAATTAAATGATACCCGGAACAGGCGTTACATTTACTATTTAATTTACTTGTATTTTAGTTTACAAACAATTTTATGTATTTCGGGATGCATAGAAAAATTATGTACTACGAGAAACAACTCCGGAATAACTTAAGTTTTGTAGGTTTTCTTTTACCTTTTAGCCATTATAATCATATAATTTGAAAAACCCGATCTTAAGTATCAATCAAAGTCACTAGAATTGGTGCAGAATCCCAAACAAGTGATTAATGCAAAACAGTTAAATCCAATTAAGAACACAGTTACCGAATCTTCAATGCACACTATATTGAACAATAGTCTAGTACATAAGATTCTCAAATACTCTCGGTTCTCTCTTTCTCTCTAAAACTCGATATCGGCTTCTTAGAATTACCAACCTCTTTACACGGCTGAAACAAAACTATATATATACCTAGACATAATTACAAAGGCCCAACCCAAAACCCAACTGAAATCCTCATTAAGCCCACTGAAATCACATAGTGATTTCGGTCCAAACACCACCAAAAACATGGTGTTTTCGGTCCTAGACCGAGAACTCTAAAAGTCATCAAAAGTAAAGTATAAACCATAAATCATGTCCTAACAATATCCCCCTTGGTTTATAGCTTTCTTTCCTTTTCAATATTCTCTTTGTTCTTGACCTTCGGCTTTTCTCTTTGATTTCTTCACAACTTCAAGATGGACATATGAATTTCTACATGATTGAATTTATCTTGAACAATTGGACTTACTTTAAAGATTTGGCTTTGAACGCACATTTGGTATAGAGGCTTCTTGTATAGGTTCTTGAAAATCAGCATTTAAGCTTTGAAAATAACATAAAAGATCATTACAGAGAGACCGGTTCTTCTGGATCACTTCAACAAGTTCATAGATAGAAGCAAATTGATTGAGGATGCTTCAATACAATTCGTCACATAACTTCATTAACAACTTCACCTTGCTTCTGGGGTTGAAAGATCGTATGTCGAAAAATAATCTTCACTTCTTGTTCCTTCGAATGTAAATTCTTTTTCGATCATAAATGCGTCTTGAAAAGTAACCATGACTAAAAAGTCCTTGTGGAACACAAAGTCATAAAGACCCTTCTCGCCACAATTGTTTAAGGACACAACCTTGGCTCAAATGGAGACTACTCGCAGTATTTGTGTGAACACGGAGGAATGCACTACGATTTGTTAAGTATTGGAGAACTACTCATGGCTATTTTGATGTTAGCCCTGCATATCCTTGATCAAAGATGTCAATACAATTTTTCAAATTAACAAGTTAACTTGGCCCTTGGCGAGACATTTAATGGTTTCTGAATCTCAGCTGAGTGTACCATTCTAGTGCCAGTGAGAGTTAATTAGGAATAACTCACAAAACCATCCCGTGACAAAAATATCCGAAGATATATTTCCATAGTTTAGCATGACACAAGGTCAAGGCCCTTTGGCGGGACGTTCAGCGATAATCGTGCCTTGTGAGGTGCATCGCCCTAGTGCAAATAATCGTTAATTCCTTACCTACGGAGAACGTATCCAAGAATACATTTGAGTCTATGCAGTTTTGCATGACACAAAGAATGTCAAGACCCTAGGCAAGATTTTCAGTGATATTTATTTCTCGGTTGGGTGAATTGCCCTGGTGCCATAAAGTTCTTAGGTAAAGATAACTAACAGTACCAATTTTGATAATCTGTATAATTTTAGACTTTCAATTCCTTAAATACGACAAGTCTTAGAAAGATACTGCCTAACTGACAGTTTGTACAGTTTCATGCCTTCAATTCCGTGAATACGATAGTTCTTAGAGAGAAACTGTCTAACTGACAATTTGTGCGGTTTCATGCCTTCAATTCCTTGTGAAAGTGATGTGAAGTGTATTTCCATTAATTCCTTTCAAGATCACTTTTAGCACAGAAAATTCTGACACAATCTCCTTGAGTCTCTTTTTCTTTTGAATTCGAATTTTAAGACAAATGAAATTTTTGAAAAAATAAAAATAAAAATAAAATAAACTTAGCACATAATAAAAATAACTAATAAATAAAATAAAATTAAAATACACTCAAAAGCAATAAAATATTTTTGGATTTTTGATTTTTTCTGAAAAATAAATAAAAGGATTTATATTTTTTTAATTTTCAGATTTTCAGATTTTTGTTTGGTTTTAATTCTCCCCCTAATTTGTGCATAGAGGGAAAATATGAACAAGTTTAACAAAAACAAAAAATTATACAAAATGTAAAAAACCAAAAAAACTTTTGGTCTCAAAACGAATCATTTTAAGAAAAAAAGGAGTATCAAGAATATTCAAACCGTAATTCAGTAATTGAAGTTGCATCCAGATGACCTGAGAACAACAAGCAGAAACAACAACATATTCGGCCTCAGCTGTGTTTCAATTTCGGAACGAAGTTAACATATTCCAAATTCATCACGCTGTTAAATACGATCCTTATTTGTGTGATATTTTCTTTCTCTTTTCCCGCAAAGGACACATACCCTCAACTAAAGTTCTGAATGTCGTAAATTTGAGATAAGTCTCTTGTCATGTGTCTGGAACAACCAATAAACATACCCTTAATTAAAGTTATGATGATATTCCTCCATAGGTGTTCCAGCACAGGTTACGATATTAATTGGTTTTGGGAACCCATTCCATCTTGAAACTGGGTTGGCCATTATCAACTCGGGATACTCTTTCCCATGTATCCTGTTTACCAAATAAGGAACATAAAGAAGTTACTGGATTTTTGGACAATTTTGAAATGTGACCTTTGGGAACCCATTGGTAATTAGGTTGAAGCATTTTAATGTTTAACCTAATGGGTGCTTCAACACTTGATTTTGAAATGGAATTACCTTTTGATTTAGATTTGAATTGCAAGTGTAAGCTAGAGGATAATCCTTGAGATGAATCCAACCTTACTGATTTCGGTTTGGCTGAACCATCTCTCGAATTAGGCTTCTTGTCCGACATGCCCTTTTTGTCCTTGGGAGTCTAATTCTTGGCCCTTTTAGCAATCCAATCACCATTGCATGAACGTGACCCCGAATGATTTCTTTTGGAAGATCTCCCCCTTGGCACGTTCTACCAACCTTGTTTATAATAGGGAACGTATGAACGGTGTGGGCAATTTCTAGCAATGTGACTAGGAGTCCCACAGTTAAAACAAGTTTGTCTTTTCAAATAAATAAGATTGTGACTTGGTCCTTGTCCAAATGAAGTTTGTTTCAAAGAACTTCCACAATTACAAGCACATTTATTAGACTGTTTAACAAATTTTTGTGGCTTGAATTTTTCAACAGTGGGATTTTCATCAACACAAGTTTTTGAAGCATTTTCAGCAGAACTAGAATTATTTTTGTTCTGCTCGAACCCATCTTGCACTGTTACTTTATCTTCACATGAAGTAGAAGCATTAGTGTCGTTCATATTAATACTCTCAACTGGGATGGATTGTTCAGTCTTAACTGAAACAGTTTCAGTAGGCTGACCATATTATGCAGGTGTCTCTATCTCTTTGGTTTCAAGGGGCAAAGTATAGTTATCATTGAAAAGTGGTGGAACACTATGATAACTTAGACTCATACCATGTTTATCTTTCCACTTTAATTACTTTTCTATCATTGCT
This sequence comes from Lactuca sativa, assembly GCF_002870075.4. NCBI lineage: Eukaryota > Viridiplantae > Streptophyta > Magnoliopsida > Asterales > Asteraceae > Lactuca > Lactuca sativa. The sequence goes on along the minus strand of NC_056625.2, from coordinate 174,756,147 downwards.
TCAACTTTCTCACATGACACATCAAATTTCTTAAAGTCAAATTCAATACCTTTAAATTTAGCTTTCAACGCATCAAGTTCGGCAGTTAATTTGGCAATTTCCTCCTTAGCATAACGATGGTGAACACATTTGGTGCTATATTCCTCCCTAATCCTAATTAAATCTTTATTTTGAGCATCTAGTTTTTCTTTAAGCGGTTTATTTACCTTTTTGATTTCATATATTTCATTTTTAATTTCAAAAACCTCTCTAACTAATAATTCATTTTGTTCACGGTATTTATTTATTTTGTCTTCACAGGATTGAGAACATGAGGTTTCACTTACCTTCTTGGTGATTGAAGAACTCATTATTTACCAACAAAATATCTGACTAAAAACCAAAAATAAATGCTCTCTGACCGAAAAAACCAATAGTCAACACCCTGTTGACCGAGAACCTTGAACCTTGACCGAGAACCTTAGCCGAAATCTCAATAACCGAGAAGTTAAACCTAAAATGTTCAGCCAAATGTGCAGACCGAGTATGGTGACCGAAAACTCAAATGGTACTGAGAAGCAAAGCTGACCAAGCTGAGAACACAAAGTCGCTATCGAGAACTCTGAATCTAAGACCGAGGAGTTGACCAAGAAAATGTGAATCAAACCATAACTGAAATCTTTAATTTTGCCGCCGAGAACTCCGAGGCTAGTTCGAGAACTCTGAGACCTAGCCGAAAACTTAAACTTGACATCGAAAACGTCCAAGCCTGTTCGAAAGACTTCCAAAAATACCGGAAACACAAAATTGATAATTTATCAAAACCAATTTTGATCAAAGTCTCAATGTATTGAAGAACTCGAAGAACAACAACAACGTTTTTTCGCCAAAAAGAACTTAAAACACCAAAAACACCAAGAAAAATTTCAAGAATCGTTTAATATCCTGGCAATTTGATTGATACCAAACTTGGCTCTGATACCAATTGTAAAACTCGATCTTAAGTATCAATCGAAGTCACTAGAATTGGTGCGGAATCCCAAACAAGTGATTAATGTAAAATAGTTAAATTGAATTAAAAACACAGTTTCCGAATCTTCAATGCACACTATATTGAACAATAGTCTAGTACATAAGATTCTCAATTACTCTCGGTTCTCTCTTTCTATCTAAAACTCGATATCAGCTTCTTAGAATCACCAACCAATTAACACAGTTGAAACAAAACTATATATATATATATATATATATATATATATATATATATATATATATATATATAGGGTTAGGTTATTTTGTTTTTAGTAACTATTGTGTGCCATAATGCACAGATCTGGACCATTTGATGGAATATAATCAAAGGTCATGATCTGAGGGTCTATGATAGTAGAATAGGATAACATGTACCATATAATCACATAAATTTGAGCATAAGGGCATTCTAGTCAATTAACCTATATTAAAAAAGGAAATTTTCAGATTTTTAGGGATAATTAATTCCTTTATTTTTAAAAATCTAAATATTTTAAATTAATTTAAAATTAAAAATCCGATTTTTATTCTGTCAGAATGATAGAATTTTAACCATAAAGTAGTAAACATATTTTTCGATTTTATTCTATCAGAATGACAGAATGTCAACCATAAACTAGTAAATATATTCTGAAAGAATACACAAAATCGATTCTTGAACTAATAATATACCAAATAATTACATTGTATGATTGTGATTCATTGAATTATAACAAACATTCTGAAAGAATATTCTTAAAAAATAAGAACATTCTAGATGTCTTGTGTATGTTTGACCTCTAAGCCAATTCAAAATATGCTAGCATTCTATGAGATTGACATTTTGTGACATTAACATTCTGTCAGAATTGTATTGCATGAGATTGATTTTATACAAGGAGCCTTTCCCATCAGGTCTTCAAGCCATTCTTCAAGCCATTTCTATCACAAATTCATTACTAAATACTTTGTAGTGATACACTTGTAACAACTGCACATTAAACATATAATTAATTAACTACAAATTCTATTAGAATAAAGCAATAATATTCTTATATAATAAACTATTCTTTCAGAATGGAAATATTATAAAAAGGTAAACAAGGTCAAAGCTATGATCAGCCCATATGTCTGTTTGCTTCAACATCATAAACATAAGGAAAAGTCAGTTTGCTTCAACATCAAATCTATGATCAAGATAGATGTTTGCTTCAACATCATAAAGATAGATTGAATCATCAATACTTCCAGCTACAAGTTCTCTACCATCAAAGAATGGTGTCTCTGAATTTATGAAAAAAATAAAAAATTACACAAAAACCCAACTCAAAAAACTTAATCAAAGATCAATAAAGTTCATGTAAAGTTACCGGCATCTCCTCATTAACCGGTGATTCCATCACTAACCATGTATACAATGTGAGATTGTCATATTTCTCTTTGGCATTTCATCAAACACTTTAAGGGCGCTCCCTAAATCAGCATATTTTCTATGAATCATGAATGAAAAAAAACCAATTCAGAACCATCAACATCAAATGAGTTACACAGGAGGGTATATCTCCTGTGTTCGGTTTCCATACGATCGAAGAAAAAAAACATAAATGGTTATATGGCTTCGGTTTTGATTGAAAATGGTAGAACCCCCATTTTTTTAACCACAGCCATTGAATCATTATTGTAACGAAAACCTGTGAACAAACATAAAATCAAATTCCAATAACATTATAGCACACAAATAATAACATTAATAGAGATAACTTGTTGTACTCCTGGTTCAGTAATTACATCAAACACATGGTGGGCATTGATGAATTCTAACAGATTTGTACTAGACATTTCGGTTGTCCATGGGAATTGGGAGTATTTCCTGCAAATTGCAAAAGTATTTACAGAACTGAATTTAACCTGGGATCTATGTTGATCACAGATGACAAAACGAGCAACTGGAAATTGTTCCTTTACAAATAGGGTCCATATTTGGGGGAATCCAAGGAAAAGAAACAACATGTACCTCTTGTTCATGCTCGTTTTGATACCCAGCTTTGTGCCATTGAGCAAGTGTAGATCCATGAAATACAACGACTGTAAAATAGGAATCTAAAAGAAGGATTTTGTCTGGAGCGATAGAAGTGACGTCTAAGAGAGCTGGTTAAGACCTAAAACACAATTCCAAGTCATCTCAATCTCCAAAACGATGAACGAACCCAATCACGCTAAAAGAAAATAGATTCAATATTCAAATATACCTGTACGAATTGAGAGCGTCACATATTGATTAGGATTATGCGAGATCAAGAATCGATCGTCAGGAGGGAAGAAAAGGGGTCGTGCGTTTCTCTTCTCCATCTCGTGTGTGCGTGTCATAAAAAAACAAAGAAGCGATCGACTCCTTCTATCTGTGATGTGTGTCGACTGGAAGAAGAAAGAAGAAATCAAGGTCTTGATCGGTTGTGTTGTGGGGTGTCGTCATTCATCTTGGTAATTCCTTGAATATAAGACACGATGCAAGAGAGAGGATAGGTCAAAATTATTGATTTTATTTCTTTAATTGCAGGATTTCAATTAATGATTCCTTAATTAAAAAGTACAAAATGTCCAGAATACCCTTATTTATTTAATTGTTTATTATTTCTTGAATTCTCATTGGTGCATTTAGGCACACAATACTTGCTAAAAACATTTGAACCTAGCTCTCTCTCTCTCTCTCTCTCTATATATATATATATATATATATATATATATATATATATATATATATATATACCTAGACCTAATTACAAAGGCCCAACCCAAAACCCAACTGAAATCCTCATTAAGCCCATCGAAATCACATAGTGATTTCAGTCCAAACACCTTCGAAAACATGGTGTTTTCAGTCCTAGACCGAGAACTCTAAAAGTCATCAAAAGTAAAGTATAAACCATAAATCATGTCCTAACATAATTACCATACAAGTACCTTAAAATTTGTTAGTACCACTCATTGGAGATGAAATAAGTCTATATTACCCATTAAAAGTGATTATAAAATGGTATTATCAGTATAGAATACGAATAACATAATCCATTATTTTGATTTTACTTTCAGGAACTTGAGTTTATCTTTAAAATAAATGAAATGATTCGAATAACCATTTTGTTAAAATTAACCCAACTTTCTCTAACCACCACATCGAAACCTTCCAAATCAAACCAAGAATCAAAAAAGGAAGAAGGAAAAAAAATCAATAGCATAATATCTTAAAAGAATCGGGCGGCGATCGGAAATAGAACTATCTAAAGTTGTGACGACTATATCCGGAAAAATCTCCAAAAAATTCTCAAATACCAAAAATCTTTCTAACTTAAGCATTTTATCCCTAATTTCGGTGCTTCTAATGAAATTGAAACCCCTCATCGGAATATCAAATAACTCTTTGTCTTTAATAAATTCATTAAATGGTTTGCCGTACTTTGACAAAAAGAGATCCCTCTCGTTTCTTCAACCGTCTAGTTGCATTAAAGTCTCCAAATATAATATAATTCCTCGAATTTTGATTCATAAACCTAGAATATAGATCCATAGATTGTGTATATCTTTATACCTTTAGGAGCATATACATTCACCATAAAAACATGTAAATCGTTGTGTAACAACATCCCATCCATTATCACCAAGTTATCAGTTGATACAATGGTTTTCTTCACAAATGTACTAGGATACCAAATCGACTTAACCCCCCCCCCCCCCCTTAATTGAATTATGAAAATACTTGTCAGGGTTTATGTATTATCCCATTGCTTTATATAGTACATCGTTTAATGATAATTTACATAAAGGGCTTCAAACTATACAATTGTATAAAATGCCAATACTAAACATATGTATAAACTAACACACCTCCTTAAGTGAAGCAAGGGGTTCACGAATGCGTAAACTACTACAAAAATCAAGAATTTATTGTGTAGGAAGTCCTTTAGTAAATATACCAGCAAATAGGTGAGCAAATGGAACATATAACACGTGTGTAACACCCGTGACTTGAGGTAATGCTAATTATTTAATTTGTGTATTTAATTATTGGATTATGAGATTTATGTTGAATTTTTAAGTTGGGCCTTTATTGAGTGGGTCATTATATTTGTGGGCTGACTGAAGACGTACACTGGGCGTAAGCCTAGCGTATACGGGGCGTAGTGGCAGCATTGGATGCGGGGGTTGATGTGCGTACGCGAGCCGACCCAAAACCCTAATTTTTAGGGTTTAAGTCATATAAATACATCATTATGTCCCAAAACCTAGCCTCCTTACCAGTCTCTCAAAATCAGAAACGCTAGAAAGCCTAACATTCTTCATCTTTGTGTGATTTTGATCTTGTGAAGCCATTTTGGTGGTTTGGAGCTTGGAAGGAGAAAAAAGAAGTCAGTGAAGAAGAACTTGTGTAGCTTGAGCTCAAGGATCTGAGATATCATCATCATTTAGTACTCATTTGAGGTAAAAATCTCACAACTTGCCTTATGTATGCTTAGATCTATGGTAAAAGGTGTTTTGGACCTTTTTGGTCCCAAGAATGGATTTTTATGGTCCAAATCCGTTTGTAGGCTTAGGGTTGCCACCCTTAGTGCTATATGAGTCCAAAAGATAGAAAAGTTACCATATTGAAGGTCTTAATGTGGCCAAGCATGAGTTTTAGTCATTTCTATGGAAGTTAGTTGCCATATTTCAAATTTGGGTCCATTTGGTGGTTTGCAAGCCACCAATAAATCGACTTTATGGACTCATTCGGTTATGACTGTCGTGGGTTGTTGACCCTGCACCGGAGGGTCTGGGTTCCTTACTGGGGTGGAGTGCGCCAGGTTCTTATGGAGGAGGCGCACAAGTCGAGATTCTCTATTCATCCCGAGGCGACGAAGATGTATCGGGATCTTTGCCCTGATTATTGGTAACCCTGCATGAAGCGAGACATAGCATGGTATGTGGAGCGGTGCTTGACTTTCCGAAAACTCAAGGCCGAACACCAACAACCTCACGACAAGATGCATCCGTTGGATATTCCAATATGGAAATAGGAAGATATCACTATGGATTTCATGACTAAGCTTCCCAGGACCACACATGGAGTGGATTCGATTTGGGTCATCGTGGATCGGTTGACCAAGAGTGCTCATTTCATCCCGATTCAGTAGAGTACATCGGTTGAGAAGCTAGCCGAGATCTATGTACGTGAGGTGGTGACACGTCATGGAGTTCCTGTGTTGGTTGTGTCAGGCCGAGATGTCCGTTTCACTTCCAGGTTTTGGAAGCGGTTTCATGACAAGATGAGTACTCGTCTTCACCTCAGTACAACTTTTCACCCTCATACGGATGGGCAGAGTGTGAGGACGATTCAGACTCTAGAGGACATGCTGTGTGCGTGCGTATTAGACTTTGGTAGGAGTTGGGATACGTATCTTCCGTTAGCGGAATTTTCGTATAACAACAGTTATCACGCTAGCATAGATCGACCTCCCTTTGAGATGCTCTATGGGACGAAGTATAGGACCCCAATCTGTTGGGGTGAGGTCGGTCAGAAAGTCATGGGGAGTACTAAGGTGGTACTCAAGACCACAGATTAGATCCAGCAAGTCCGGAGCAGGCTCCAAACAGCTTAGAGTCGGCAGAAAAGTTATGCCAACAAGCATCGTTCAGACCTAGAGTTTCAGGTAGGGGATATGGTCCTCCTGAAGGTGTCACCTTGGAAAGGTGTCATCTGGTTCAGGAAGTGGGGCAAGTTGGTCCCTAGGTACATCAGTACGTTCAAGGTTTTGGCTCGGGTGGGCCGAGTTACGTATTGACTGGATCTGCCAGCCGAGCTTAGTCAGATCCACAACACTTTTCATGTCTTCCAGCTGCGGAAGTGCTTAGTGGATGACTCCGTAGTGGTACCTTTAGAGGATATTCAGGTGGATGACAACATAAACTACATCGAGAGACCAGTAGCCATTCTTGATAGGAAGACGAATGAGCTGAGGAACAAGAGGGTAGAGTTGATAAAGTTGCAGTGGTTGCACTGCAAGGGGTCTGAGTGCACTTGGGAGCCCAAGGAGGAGATGGGGTAGCACTATCCGGAGTTGTTCAAGGCAGCGGACTTCGAGGACGAAGTCTGATTCAAGTGGGGGAGAATTGTAACACCCGTGACTTGAAATGATGCTAATTATTTAGTTTTTTGTAATTAATTATTGGACTATGATATTTATGTTGAATTATTGAGTTGGGCCTTTATTGAGTGGGCCGTTATATTTGTGAGCTGACTGAAGACGTACGATGGGCGTAAGCCTAGCATATGCGGGGCGTACTGTCAGCATTGGATGTGGGGGGTTTATGTGCGTACGTGCATCGTACGCGAGCCGACCCAAAACCCTAATTTTTAGGGTTTAAGTCATATAAATACATCATTATGTCCCAAAACCTAGCCTCCTTACCAGTCTCTCAAAATCAGAAACGCTAGAAAGCCTAACATTCTTCATCTTTGTGTGATTTTGATCTTGTGAAGCCATTTTGGTGGTTTGGAGCTTGGAAGGAGAAAAAAGAAGTCAGTGAAGAAGAACTTGTGTAGCTTGAGCTCAAGGATCTGAGATATCATCATCATTTAATACTCATTTGAGGTAAAAATCTCACAACTTGCCTTATGTATGCTTAGATCTATGGTAAAAGGTGTTTTGGACCTTTTTGGTCCCAAGAATGGATTTTTATGGTCCAAATCCGTTTGTAGGCTTAGGGTTGCCACCCTTAGTGCTATATGAGTCCAAAAGATAGAAAAGTTACCATATTGAAGGTCTTAATGTGGCCAAGCATGAGTTTTAGTCATTTCTATGGAAGTTAGTTGCCATATTTCAAGTTTGGGTCCATTTGGTGGTTTGCAAGCCACCAATAAATCGACTTTATGGTTTAAGACACTTTACTGGACTCAGATCTGCGTTTGGAGCTTAAGGTCTTAAGGGATTAAGCCTTTTTGGAGTTTATGGCTTAACAGGTTAGTACGCTGGGTGTACAATCCTGTACGTTAAGCGTACAAGCCATGCAAGTTGTACGCTTAGCGTATAGAGGAGTACACCGCGGGTACTCACTGGATATAGGTGTTCGTTCTTTGGGCCATCCATGAACTTCTTAGCTATTGGGCCTTATTGGGCCATCAAAAGTCAGTTATTGGTCTAAGGACATGTTTGGGGCTTAAGGGAAGGCCCATTTGTGGATTGGTCCTAATTTAGAAAATTGGGCCATTAGTGGGCTTGGAAAGGCTTTATAGTATTGGACCATTGATGTTATGGATTTGGGCCTAGGTTATGGTTCGAATTAGATCAGGGGTAAAATGGTCATTTTACCCTAAGAAGGATTATTGAGTTTGACTAAGTGTTATTTTTCACTGATAGCTCGGGGAGTCGTCAGAGCAGCCGTTAGAGATTTTGTACCATGAGATTCTACATTCAGCTTTAAGAGGTGAGTTTTTCTCCTGTATGAACGGGTCAAAGGTACCAATGCGGCAATGCACGACCTGTATATGTATTTTAGTATGTTCCTTACCAAGGTCTGATGTTGGGCAATGCCCGATGTAGGTTTATATGTTTCCAGATTATGATCTGATGTCGGTCGGTGCCCGAGGAATGTTTGTATGCTTGATGTCTTCGTGATTCTTGCATGTGTCTATATTGTATGTTTTCGGATTATAGTCCAATGCCTAGCAATGCCCGAGGAATGTTTGTATGCTTCCAGATTTCGGTCCGATGTCGGGCAGGGCCCGAGGAATGTTTATATGTTTATGTTATGTGTATTTGTTAATACGTTTATATATATATATATATATATATATATATATATATATATATACCGAGCTTTTCTCGATGTCGGGCGGGGCCCAATGCCGGGCAGGGCCCGATCCTGGACTCTGTCTGATGTTGGGTGGGGCCCATGATATGTTATTATGTGATTATGTGTATGGTATATGGTAGTTTGGGGATACTTACTAAGCTTCGTGCTTATAGTTTTCAATTTTGGTTTCAGGTACTTCCGGTAGCAAGGGGAAGAGCTCGGGATGACTGCATTTCACACACACCATGATGTTAGCCTGAGATGTTTACTCTGATGTTTTGATACTCTGATTTGATGTTTGGGATACTATGACTTATGTTTTGATGGGATGATTTCAATAACTATGGCTTATTTAGTGGTTTAAAAATGAAATTTTTGGTCATGATTTTTGGGATGTTTCAACGCAGACCTATCCAATGGCAACGTGTTCCCTAACAAAATACAAATCTATTTCCACATTTTTGGTTCTTTGGTGTTGAACCGGGTTAGAAGCTAAGTACATAGCACCCACATTGTCACAAAACGCAACAAAAGACTGAGATAAAGGGCATAATAGTTCAAGAAGAAGATTGTAGAGCCAAGAAGATTTGGAAACAACATTAGCTACTTGCTACACTTAGCTTTGATACTAGACTGAGAGATGACGTGTTGACGTTTTGAAGATCACGAGATAAGATTGTCACCAAGATAAACACAGATTCAGTTGTACTCCTCCATGGTCATCTTTACAATGTCGACCATGGTATATTCTGGTTCGCTTTCTTCCTCAGTTTTGGATTTGGGTTTTGGATCGATTTTGTGTGTTTCGTATCCCTCGTTTTTCTTGCCCATCTTTCTCTTATTAAACTCTGAGTCTGGATCGTCGAAACCAGTTACAATCTTCGATGAAGATCCCCTCGTCATGTACTACTAAAATAAATGAAAACCAAAGTATAAAAACGAACAAAAACGGAATAAAAATAAACAAATGACAACCTAATTTCCATAGTGTGGATGAGTATGTACCACGTCGTGGGATCTGGAAGACAGAAACAAAAGTTTAACTTTCTACGGATTTTACCCCACAAAAAGGATCGAATAACAAATAGTATGCAAATTTAACTAAAATAAAAGCGTTCCCCGTTAATGACGGCACACACTTGATACATATTTTATATGCTAGTTTTTAATTTATTTATGCTATCTAATCTAACTATCTAAAATGCAATAGGCAGTGTACTTAGTCATGTAATAGAATAGTAAGGTAAGTAAGGTGTCGAACACTTAGGGAGTGAGAATGATTTTAGACTAAATAGATCTACTAAAATTTAAATGATTTAAGCAAATAAAAAAGAATTGACGGTTTGTTATGATTTTTCAAGTTCATAAAACTTAATAAAAAGTTTGTTCTGATTTTTCAAGTTCATAAAACTTAATAAAAATCAACTCCTAAAATAGCAAACAACTATTTAAACTAAAGACAAAGCAGGAAACAATCTTGAAAACTATATTTACAAAATACTTCCGTTTAGACTCGATTCACTTATTCCCTATGTGTGATTTATGGACAGTTCAACGGATTCAATTTTGATATTTACTGATTCGTATAATAACTAGTATAATGCTCAAAGTACTAATCCTTTGATTTAACAAGACTTTCTATTTAGTGATCAAGTGGACAAACAATCAAATAAACCATTGTTTAGTTTGAATTATGCAAGACTTGAAGTGTAAATTGATATTAATGTTAGGTCCTATTTTATTTGGGTCTTACCGAGTCCGGTCAGACAAAAATGTCTGACTCGGTCAGATCAATGTGGGTGAGTGTGTTTGATATGTGGAATGACTCGGCCAGAACCATCTGACTTCGGTAAGTAAGATGAAAGTAGCTGACTCGGTCATATTTGTTTTCTTTACATTTTTTCCCTTTGCATCACAAATCCATCGACAATGCAGTAGTAAAGCTACCACAAAAACAGCCATAAACATGCCTTGTTCACACATAAGAAGCAGGAAACTTTCCATAAACACCACAACCTTGTTCCTCCTTTTAAACCCAACAAAAAAACCGCATCTTGTTGAGAGAGAAGCAGAGGGGAGCACCCTTTTACCTGTTAATCGAGTCTAAGAGGATTCAAAAATACGATCGATCGAAGAGAACAAGGATAAGAATGTGAGGGTGTTTTGGTAATAATATAGGATTACACCATTGTCATTCTTAGAGGAAGGTCCAGACATCTATCCATGGTGGTTACCTAATTGTTCTTCCCACCAGAAAGGAACGAAAAGTTTGATTTGCAGCGGTGGTGTTGTCATGGTCGATGGTTCAGAGGAGGGGTGGAACTGCCCTAGAAAAGAGCTACAAGTTTTGTATGGAGATTGGGTTAGATCCCATTCTCTCTCTAGAATCGACTGAAATGAAAGTGAAGAGAAAAAAAGTGTGTATTAATTTATTATATTTTTCATGTATAAAAATGAAAATACCTTTGACTCGTGACTCATGGACTGGGTTTTCACATGTCCATTACATTTGGTTAAATTATTGTTTTTAAAATAAATAAAATTTAGTTTTTTATTCATTCCTCAAAACTGTTAATTTTTAAGTGATATATATGTAATTCATGCATTACATGTAGACCTTTTATTAATTTAACAATGTTCATCGACGTTAAATCTGCATGCAAACAAATTTATTTTAGCTAAGTATAAAAAATGGACATTTTTATCATTGTATAGAGCAGCAGGGTAAAACGGACATTTTTCATCAGTCAACATATTTAGTCAGATGTACAATCAAACAACGCAGTTTCTTACTCAGTCATGATTTTTTACCTAGACAGACCTTTCACAGTCAGCAACTACCAAACGGGACCTTTGTAAATAATAAGTGCTATATATGAATTATCATCATATAATTGACTTACACATTAAAGTTACAAACTTTTCTATTTAACAATAGGTTTTTGTTCAAAACTCTAGTCCTACAATTTTATACTTTATAAAATCTTAAGATTTAAGCACATTAAGATAGATAGATCATCTCATCCTAACAATATTCAGCAATAAACAAAAAAGTTAGAGACTTTAACACATAAGGATCTTTATCAAGCTTAACATAATAAATAAACCACTAGATTGAATCCAAAATCAATAAATCAACACACAGGATCAAAGATCATTTACTCTAAACGAAAGTTAGGGTTTTTAGCCCATGACTACAACAGAAAACAATATAAAACTAAGCAAATTTTGAACCACATGATTAGAACAAAGCAAACCGAGTTATTACACGTGATTCTGCTTTCGATCTCTTCAAAATCAAGCTCTCTAATCGAATTATGATCTCCACAGTCCCTAAGAGGTGTCTCTGGTCGCCCAAAGTCAGAAAAAACTTGTTGCATCCATTAGGTTTTGCAAAAAGGTCAAAATTTATATTTTTCATAAAATAGCCTCCACGTTGTGGCATCAGCTTTCATAGCGTGCCTTCCACAATTTCCAACACATATTCATCTAAAGGATTTATCGGGGTAAAACCCTCCGCCATGACGTGGAGAATAAACTTCCACGACGTGAAACTTCAAGAAATTCAAGATGTTGACTTTTGTTGACTCAAGCTAACAATCTTGCTTCCAGCTCCACATTTTCGCTTCTTTTATCCGAGCATGTCTTCTTTGTTACAAAATAGAGTTTTAACATTATAAGCACCTTTTATCTCTAATTTAACACTAAATGTAGTTAAAAACAGTGAAATATCCCATAAAATATATAACCAAATATGGTGATATCATTACACACATTAGTAGTTTAATGATTTGAGAGTCCGTGACATTTTCTTTATTACTTTTGGGATTATGATTTATGAACAAATGATTTATCTTGATTATAACTTTATGAAAATGAGTATTTCAAGGACAGAGGCATAAATGTGACTGTAATGGTAGTGCGATAGTGAGTATACAATTTTTAGAGGCGTCGACGGGTGTGTGGTGGTGTAGTTATGTGTTAGTGGTGCGATGGTGATTTGGTGGTAGAAAGAAAGAGATAAAAATGGTGAGTTGTGTTGGTGATTGTGACAGACCGACAACTGAAAATGAAGGTTTTAAGAGATAATAAAGAGTTTCTAGAGGGTGGGAGGATTCAAATTTTGAAATGGTATCTTAGAGTGTTTGATTGTTATTATTCATTGCATAAGCTCGAGATAAGAGAGATGAGAATTCAGAGTTTAATGTTGAATCCCCCATTTCACATTGGGAATGTGATAGTACGTGCACATTCGTCTAATAGTGCAGGTTCATATATACGGAGGAAGATGAGGCTTACTAGACTTTATAAACAAATTTGATGAAATGATAACAATAATTGTGCCTACTTCACATGGTAAAGTATATGGTTTGGAAGTGAGATATAAGTGTTTGAGTCCCCCTCCCCTGTATTTTCTCTAAAAAATCGGATTTTTTTAAATGTGAAGAAAAGACATGTCACATTAATCCATTAGGCGCCACACCTCACCATTTTGTTAATAAATTTTTATGTAGGACTAGATCATAGACTGATCCAAAACGTTAAAACCTTGTTTCCCTATAAAAAAAAAACTATAAACATTTAAATATATCTATGACAATTCCAAAACCCTCCTTATAAAAATAAAAAAAACTATAAATATTTCAATACATTTGTTTTTGTTTTTGTTTTTTTCCACAAAATATTGAATAGCCGTAGCTTCAGCTGGGATATCCGTGCCCTTCTTGTTTTTTAATAATCTTGCCCTTGTTTTCTAGCGCTTTCAATTAACTGCTCCGCTGAATACCTTTACTAAAGCCGACTGCTAGCGAAACCACCAATACAACACTCATATTATATTACCCAACAAAAAGTAGAGAGAGAAATAGCCGAAGAAAGCGTTCAATGTTCTTAAGCGCATGACATCCAATTCAAGGTAACGTCTTAATCAATGTTCATCACCTTCGATTTCAACATTCTAACAACTTTTATATCTCTTCGTTTGTTTTTCTCTCGTGTTTCTTTTTCAGGATTAGCAAGTTAGGGTTCTGAGAGCTCTCTGATTTCAGGTACATTCGCAGATCTGAAGTACATTCCGTTCAAAAAAGTAATTTTTGTTTTTGATAATAACGTTTTCGATGCATTGCTCCATTTTGTTATAAGATTTCTTAATTGAATCATTAACTTGTTGTCTAAATGTTCAACGATTTTCCTGAGTTTCTTTTGTTTTCACTGATCGACCTTCTGTGCTCCCTAGATCTACTGTAATGCTTCAGTTCTTAATTCCTTAATCTCCATGGATGCGTGCAATTTTCAATTTACGAAAAGGATAGGTGAATTTGTAAACTTTACCTAGATTTAATAGGACAAATCGTACTTCGAACTTTTCCTTACAATGATTAATGAGGAAAATTAAAATAAATGAAAAAGTAGTTCTTTAAAGACCTAATTACTTCATCTTTCAGTAAGCATATGTAATATAATATATTAATATTACTGTTATTCCATACTTGTGAGTTCCATATTTGATATTTCTTCCTAAATTATGCAGAAAGTTGAAGGATACACCAGTTCCAATCATCATCTGTCAAAACAATGGGAAAATCTCCAGGAAAGTGGATCAAGACTAAACTTTTTGGGAAAAAATCATCGAAATCTAATCTCTCTAAAGTAAGAAAAAAAGACAATTTAGTCACATCAATTATATAGTTATATGTATTTCATCAATACATTATACATCTTCATCTTAATGCCTTGTTATTTCTTGAAGGATGCTACATTAGAAAAGAAGACCTCGATCACTTCTAAGGCAACCTCAAAGGATTTGGATGATGATTCCATGGTGATTTCAAGCCCAGTTCCTCTTGTTATGCGTGTTAGTGAAGAACATACAGAGTTAGAGAAGACTTCAAGTGTGAACCTAACGAATAGTACAAGTGAAGTTGCAAGAAGTACCACTGTGCTGAATACTGAAAATGAAGATGAGTCAATCAGACTAGAGCAAGCTGCTATCAAAGCACAGGCAGCTTTCAGGGGCTATTTGGTAATATTCTTTGGATTTTGTATTTTATAATAATTTCAATTTGTTTCCTAGTTATGTGATTTCTTCTCATGTCTTTAAAACTATTTTGGCATTTTACAATTCATCTTTAGGTAGTGTTTGGTATGTAGTAATTAACTAGGGAATGGAATGGAGCATGTTGTTTTGCCATGTAGGAATGGAATAGAGCATTCCTACTCCTGAGCTGATTTTCATTCCATGGGGGATTAGTGTTTTTTTTTTTTTTTTGTTTTTTCTTCATTCCTTGAGGGAATGGAATGATTGATTACAATTATAAATTACTTTTTCATATAATCTTCAATAACTATAATCTTACAAATTTCTTTTCAAAACATAAATTAAATTATTTTCAGTTATCTTCCGATTATGAGTCTATTATAAGATTTCATGTCATGTAATTTTATGTATTTTTTTGTCAATTTCTTTAAAGCGATAAATAGACTTTTTTTGACTATCTGAAATATATAGTACATATTTCAAACGACATAAAATATGTTTTATAATGCAATGTTTTTAGGTACATATCTTTATATTATTAAACTTTATTTTTCAAGAAAATGACATTTCTTTCTTTTTTTATCAATCAAATCTTATTTATTTTTCTAATAGTGCATAGCAAAGAACATGCTTGATTGCAATGATCCATTCCATTACTTTGCTCATTCCATTCCTTTCTGATTCCATTCCATCATACCAAACAAACCTTTATGCCTATATTGATGTGAATAAATTATGTGAAGGCTCGTAGGACATTTTTGTCTCTCAAAGGTATCATACTTCTTCAAGCCCACATTCGTGGTCATTTGGTGAGAAAACAATTTCAACTCAAAGTCCGCAAACCAAATCTCGAGGGCAATCTGGTCATTTCCACTGAAACTGAAAAACCCAAACCCACTTTAAGAAAAGTATCAACCCAACAACCAGAATCAATCCCTGAACAATCTCATAGTGAACTCGAGAAGGTCAAACAAAGTCTACGCAAAATTTCCGTATCAATGGCTGCAGCTTCTGGACAGGGTCCACCTCCACCTCCACCCGAGCCTGAGTCCGAGCCTAAGCCTGAGCCTGAGCCTGAACAGGGTCCCGCTGACCCCGAGCCTGAAACCGAACCTAAGCCTAAACCTGAGCCTGAACCCGAGCCTGAACTGCCTGTGAATTTGGAGTCAAATGGGAAAGAACATTTAAAAACAAAAAGGAGGAAATCTCTTCCGGCGAAACAAGAGCATGTTGAATGTGTATTGCAGAACACACCTGTTTTACCGAGTTATATGGCGGCAACTGAATCCGCTAAGGCGAAGCTTAGAGCACAGGCGGTAGCAGAAGATGGTGGTGAAAATGGTTTCATCAGGTATTACCGTTATATCTATAGTTAATGGTGAAAATTATGTACTTGTATTCATGATCATACATCTGTATGTGTGTTTGTGTGTATATATATATATATATATATATATATATATATATATATATATATATATATATATATATATATATATATATATATATATATATATATATAGTTCAATCATATCGTGATATATTAGGTAACTAACAAACAAGTTTAACTACCACTGTTTAGTGTCCACTAACTATAAATATATCGGTAATATCAGGCGGCATTCATTGCCATCGTCGACTGGAAAACTGAGCTTGCAGTCGCCTAGAGTTCAGAAGCCTTTACAAGCCAATGGCAAAGGATGGATTAAAAGTAACAAAGCACAAATATGTGCGAAAGATGGTAAGTAAATTTACATTCCCTAGAGTCTCTGTTTTGTTTTCCCACAAATTAGAGTCAGATTACATTACAAAGTACTTGTGATTTCAGATAAGATGATGCAGACAGGGTGGAAGAGGTGAGTGCAGAATTTGGCTAATTCATTGAACGGGTGTGTTGTTGTTGACTTGTGGTATATTATTAGACGTTAAAATAACTTTTAGCTGGTTTATTTTATTTTATTTATTATCTAATTTTATTTGTTCCTTTTGGGTGTATTAGTGAATGTGTCCAAGTGTATAGTGATGGGCCCTAAGTTTGTTTGTGTTTTTTTTTTTTGGGAGAAATTTAAAGATCATTTGGTTTGTTTGGTTTGAGCATCTTGGTCCTTGGATAGTTGGATGTGTGGGATATTGTGATTATGCTTGGATGCAATGTTTCTTAAACATTTTTTTTTTTTCATTTCTTTCATTGCATCATTATACTTTCATATTTTTTGTTTAAGCTTGTATTTTTTTTTTGGTCATGTGTGCCTCATGTATCCTCGTTACTATATCACTCCTTACCTCATCTTTATCTTTATGCGATTTGGGTTTTGTTGTTGAAGCGTTATATCTTTATTTTTATTTTTTTTTAATACCATTGGGCTTTGGGGTATTGCATCTAATGCAAGGTGTACTGCTTGTATGGCAGGCGTTATAATGCGCAAACACCACCCCCATCGGTGCGTGGTGGACATTACCATGGCTACAATGCGAGAAATGGATTAAAGTTTCAACTGTTTGAAAATATATTACATATTATTTTTTTACTCATTAATATATCTATAAATACCAACCTAATTTCACTATTTATATATAACCAAAAAAAACTCTTTTATTTCTCATATTCCAGAAACACATGACCACCAACCAGAATGCAAATACACCAATACGTGAAAACCTTTTGCGTCTAAGCACAGCACTTTGGGGTTCATGCAATATGGTCTAACATTTTTTGAATTCCTCAAACCATACTTTCACAAGCTTACTGCAAAGTTTTACACAATCTCCGTTTTGACAAAACTCATTCCAACAAAATCCATCCCAACAACCACTCTCTCAACCATCCGTTCAATCATCCCAAGAAGAAACCATACAAACCGAAAAACAAAATTACAAATTGTAAGGCAAAAAAAAAAAAAAAAAAACAAAAACAAAAACAACCACAATGCAAAAATGTCCTAAAATTGGACTCAAGACAAAGTAGTTGTGTTAGCCCGTGCCTGGATAGTCACCTTGACATAAAACATTAAAGGGAACCACCAAAGTGACAGGTCTTTGGGAACGGATTTGGATCATTTCCATGTAGCTATGGGTTCGGGGTACCTATCGGAACAATTACGACTTTACCGGAAAATGGCGTTCCTTGAAAGCAAATGTTACAAAATCCAATGACATCTATAACAATATTTTGGCACGATATATTAGTGGTAGAAATGATTTCAATATTTATAATATGATGATGAAACAATATCAATACGAACGAAAACAATATCAACACGAATGAAAAGGGAAAGCTTTCTGCCACTAAAAAGCATGAGTAGTTTTTAAGGATGCACCAAAACAGGTACTTTTTTCGGAGTCTATTTCACAAATGGACAAATCAAAACGATAACAAACGACAGAATCGGATAGCCCGCTAGGGACTGCTTGGCTTGTTAGCGAGAAAGCGCATAAAAGAATGCTATTTCTCAATCGAGAAAATAGGCTCAAGTACATTAGTCCGTCACTGCCATTTTGACTAGGTGGATTTTGCCTTCTAGTTGATTTCTTTCTGCGGGATACCCTAGTTAGAGCAGTGAAACCTTTAAGGCAAGAGATGCGGGCAAGTCAGTCGCTAGAACTCCCAGATGCTAATAACTCGCTAGAAGGGGTAGAAAGCTTGTTCTTTTGGTACAAATCCTATTTCTTGAATGAAACTAGCTAGCTGTCTTTGAAGTCAAGTACTTAGCCGGAAAGGCAAGTCCATCGCGGGCACTACCCGACTTATTTCGATATTGCATATAAGCACAAGTTTAGATGTGGCCATCTAGACAAGTGAAACGGTCCTTGCTGTCGAAGTTTACTACTGGATAGGAATTCGAGTGAGCACAAGGCAACTTCAGACACCCAAAACCCCGATCGCCCTTAATGATACCAATGAGATGACTTTTGAAGAACCGTTTCGACGTCCAAGTTAGACGAGATAAAGGGAAGCGAGCTTCGATTCACATCATCTTCAAAAAGATCATCCAAAAATACAACTGATATAATTTTTTATGAAATAATGGAACTATTATAATGCAAGAAATAGCAACATACTTTCGTTGAACTTTTTATTTTGTAAATTAATGAAATTATAAATGTTGTAATAGGAGATGAAAGTAGAATGTTATAATACATAAATTAATGAAAGTACATTGGTGTTTCTTGAATTTAGCCGAATCAAAGATTATGTTTTGTAATAATAAAACTATTCTCCGTCCGCTGCAGAATGCGGGTACCGTACTAATGTGTGTGTGTCTATATATATATATATATATATATATATATATATATATATATATATATATATATATATATATATATATATATATATATATATATATATATATATATATATCCTCTCCTTATTCTAATACTAGGTATGAGACCCTATGTATTACATGAGTTTATTTAAAATAAAAATCAAAATATAAAATTCTAAACATTTGAGAAGTTTGAATTTATAAGAAAAATGAGAAAAAAATATTGAATTATAAAAATTAATTTTTTTTCCTAAACTGAAACAAATAATTTAGATAAATAAATAAAGAAAAGTAATGAAGCTTTAATTTAATAATTTTGAATTTAAAAAGAAAGTTTATTAAGGAAATTAATATGCATTTATTATTGCATTTAAATACTATGTAGAATGAATAAAATAGAAAAACCATAAAATGACATGTGTAATAAAAAATGAATTCAAAATAACCACAAAGTTACATTTGGCAAATTGAATGAGAGTGTGACAAGTGACAAAAAACCTGTAACAGCCCAAAATCTCAAGTATTGTTAAATTGCATTTTGGGGTGTTTTAAAGGGGAGACTCGGCGAGTCGGAGCCAGACTCGCCGAGTAGGGTCGCAGATTTGGTCGTGGGTTCGCGACTGGACTCGACGAGTCCAGGTATGGACTCGGCGAGTCGACGCTGTTCAGAGGAAAACCCTAGCCGTTTCGTATTAGGTCGTATATAAGGGTTGTTATTTCGTCATTTCACGATTTTGGATCGATTGGGAAGAACCCTAGGCGACTGGAGCGACTAGAGCAAGGATTGAAGATCAATGGTGATTTGAGGAAGTTATTGTCCAAGAAGGAGAAGGTTTTGGCTAATGGGACAGCAAGGGAATCACGTTTTGAGGCTTGGGGACACTGAGGGTGCATGATTCAGGTAATCTTTTGGATTATTTTCTGTGATGTGAATGTGTGCATGGATTTAGGGTTTGTGAAACCCATTTGGAGATTTGACGGATTGTTGTGTCGTTACCCAGTGTTTATAACCTTGTATTAGGACCCTTAGAGGTCCAGAAGGTCCCATGTTTGGTTATTCGGGAATATATGTATCTCAGGAAGCAGTTTGATCGACTGCATGGCGTGGACTCGCCGAGTCGGATGATCAGACTCGGCGAGTAGCTTGAAGATTTACTGGGACTCGCCGAGTTGTTCTTCAGACTCGGCGAGTGGAGTCGGGGTGGCCCCGCGATTCTTCCAGGAGTGACTCGTCGAGTCAAAGAGGATACTCGACGAGTAGAAGGGGAATCTCAGAGGATTGAAGGACGACCAGACTCGCCGAGTCGCCAGGGAACTCGCCGAGTCCAGTCGAGCTGACAATGGACTGTTGACCAGAGTTGACTGGTGTGATTTCTTAGGGTCAGTTAACGTGGAAGATAGAAGTATTAAATAAGGGATATATGATGTTACAGGGAGCTTGTAGCTCGGAGGATCAAGTGCAAGGGATTTTAGGAGTTGCTATCTTCCAGTGACCGCGAGGTGAGTCTTCTCACTATACCTCACCCGGAAGGGTTTGATTGTGTGACCGGAAGGTCAAGTATGTTATGTGTTATGTTTATATGCTATGAATGGGAAGTTAGCTGCTACGCGTGATATACATGATTATATATGGGCCGGAAGGCAAGGTATTATGTGACAGAAAGGTCAGGTATGATATATGGTATATGTGCTTTATGTGTTAGAGTATTTGTATTATGTGTTATGTATGTGTACGGGCCGGAAGGCAATTATCTTGTGGACCGAAAGGTCCGGGCCGGAAGGCGATGTTATGTGGATCGAAAGATCCGGGCCGGAAGGCAATGTTATGTGGATCGAAAGATCCGGGCCGGAAGGCAATATTATGTGGACTGAAAGGTCCGGGCCGGAGGGCGTATGTGCGTAAGGTATATTGGGGAACTCACTAAGCTTCGTGCTTACGTTGTTTATGTTATGTTGTTTCAGGTTCTTACAGTAACGCGGGATGGCAACGGTTCGATTGTACACACCGAAGAAAGAGTTGTGTTTTGGAGGATCCTGGTCTTCTATTATGATGAAAATGAAACTATGTTTTGTAATTCGAATGTGGATAAGATTTTAAACAAGTGTCTTTAATATTAATTGGATTATTTAAATGAAAATTTTGTTTTTGGAAATCTTGGTGTTACAAATTGGTATCAGAGCCTTGGTTTGAGGGATTCGGACGCACCTACGGGTAAATCTGGACTCAAACTGAGGAAGTAAGAAAAAGTTTTCCAAATAAATGGTTTTCTAAAAGTGAATAATAGTTCAAAGAGAAAGCAAGAAAGAGCAGTGTGTACAATCAGCCAGAGCCAACCGGTGATTTCCCAAAATACCCTTACTTTTGTATTATGAAATATCTATTATGCACTTTATGAGACATTATTGCATGCTAGAGACAGGCTAGGTATTTCACATCTTAGGACTAGAGTGGCCTGATTTGTGATGCCTTAGTCTAGGGTTTGCTGTTATATGTGCGTTATGCTTTTGTGTGCATGTGATGAGTGAGAGTATCTAGTTAGAACGCACAAGGGGTAAAGCTACGGGGTACAGAGGTACTTCCGAGGATGAGCCGAGAAGGTGGAGCTACCACAGATGGGGAGTCCTATGTATGCTTCAATGCTCGAATGCTGCTTGCTTTGTGCTTTGTGGAGTTATCGATGATGGGAGTCAGCTACTAAGTGAGTATGACGATACTCAGGAGGTAGAGGGCTGGCATCGTTAGGAACTCTTCAGCAGCTGATAGCAAAGAAGTGGGAGGACAGCAGAAGGGACTAGGGAGTAAACCTAGCCAGATGAGTGCGCTGGTAGAGTAGAGGATTTCGCTGGAAAGCGAGCACGCGCGATGAGATGGGTGAAAGAGCAGGTTTATCAGCTACTTAGGAACTCTGGGATGGTCCGTGTGGAAAGTATGGGTAGATGTGGCAGGTAGTATGGGCCCGTACTACTGAAAGCAGAGGACCCATACTTGATACAGGGGGCATTCTGAAGGTCCTAAGGAACAGATTGAGGGGTGATGTTATGGTTCGGATACCATACATCGGAGCGGATACAGAGTGATGTTATGGTCCGGGCACCATACATCGGAATAGATTGAGACAGATGTTGTGGTCCGAGTGTTATACATTGGAGCAGATTGAGGAGTGGTGCTATGGGTCAGGTGCCACACACTGGAGCATGTTGAGGAGGGATGTCATGGGATGAGTACCATGGTTCGTAGTGGATGACGCTTGTGGCTATCTTGTTATCCGGTTATCGATCGGACGAGCACGAGCGAGCGGGATGCGAGGATTCGCGAGATCCGGCGTGACGAGGTTGCTGCATTGTTGCGAGCTGAGTCGCCAGAATTGTTTGGGTCGATCAGGACCACTATGATTGAAGTAGTTTGATGAGCGATATGCGGCTTTCGCAGAGACGGCTGCCGCGGCGGTTACAGCGGCTGTAGCAACGGCAAAGAAAGGGGCTAGTCGGAGTTTTCAGTATCGGGACTTCTATTATGCGAAGCCTCCCACATTCGATGGAGTGCAGGACTCGATTGTTGCTATGAGATGGTTACCAGACATGGAGGGGTGTTTCTTCACGAGTTATGCCCTGCTGATCAGAGGGTAGGGTGTGCTCTGAACCTGTTGAGGCTCGGGACGAAGGATTGGTGGAGATTGACCACGAGGTCATTTTCCGATGCGCAGAGGGCTGCGGTTTCATGGGATCAATTCAGAGGAATGTTCAGTACTCGCTATGTTCCGCGGAATGGAAAGGAGAAATTGGCTCGGAAGTTCCTTAAGCTGAAGCAGGATTTGGAGTCGGTGACTGAGAGCACCGGGATGTTTATTGAGAGGGCGATGTTTTGCCCTGAGTTTGCTTAGGAGCAGGCTCAGATGCCCCGATATCCGAGTATGCTCAAGGGGGGGGGGGGCATCAGACAGTTCGTGTCTGCGCGGAGGCGCGAGACCGTGTTGGTATCGCAGGAGGCCGCCATGTGGCGTGAGTTAGAGGTTGAGTTGCAGTTGCGTGAGATGAGGCAGGCCCCGATGCAGTCGCAGTCGGCGCCGAAACGGTCCATGACCGTAGACGTTGGAATGGGGGATCGGAGCGGCCACACTTGTGGGAAGAGTGGGAGGAGTCACACCGGAGTTGCTGGTCCGGTGGTGCATGCCGCAAGTGCGGAAAAGAGGGGCACTATGCGCGGGATTGTCGACAGTCAGTGCCGATTCGGGATTTGAGGATTTGTCGTCATTGTCGGCAGGTTGGACACTTGAGGGTCAACTGTCCACGGCTTTTTGCAGGATCGGTGCAGGCTCTAGCACCGGCCACCTTGAGGAGTTCAGGAGGAGGACAGGATGGAGTAGAGCCCAAGGACTCAGGGTTGTGCTTATCGGCTTGCGGCAGAGGGAGACGGAGCAGTGCCAGAGGCAGCTGCGGGTATGATGCTGTCTTGATGTCTTGATTAGCTTGCGTTGTTTGTGGCGTATTGTTTGTGCTGGTAGTGTGGATTTCGATGCGGTAGTCGTTGTTTCGCGGGATTGGCATGGTTATGGATTGGTGCTTCAGGTTTCGCTTTGACATTCGTTGTTCCCTGATGGTTTGGTATGGTTATAGTCTGGTGTTTTGGTGCCGGTAACTTTGTGCGGTTTTCGAGGTGGTATTCAACCTTTGGCAGGTTGTGGGTTTGGTTATGGATTATTGCTTGGGAATTCCGTTGGTCATCGTTCGTGGGGGTTGATAGTGGAGATGCGGCACTGGGTTGAATGACGGGTAGCATCTGCGGTTGTGGAGTGGATGATTGAAAGATCGGATTCTTCTGAGCGGATTGATCAGGGAGGAGATGTGTTTTGCTGGGGGTTGCTTACGCTTGTGGGAAGCAGTCAGTGGGAAAATGTTCTCTTTGTGCAGGATGGTTCTGAAAGGTCGTTAATGACGATCGGTGGCAGTTAGTCAGTGCTTTAGTGGGGGAGAATTGTAAAATTCTCCGGGAGATCGATGAGTATGTAAGGGTGCTTAGCTGTTGGGATTCAGCAGTGGTTGTCAGCGCAAAGTATAGGCCGACGAGAGCGAGTGTTGAGTATGCGGGGCGAGATACAGACCTAGGGCATTTGATTGTGGAGGCTTGAGAGGAGGTCAGGATCAAGCTTGAGTAAGTAATCGGGATTTTGCGATCAGAGTATTGGTACGTTTGAGGTACGTGATGGGTTGTACTGCATTAATCCCACGGGATTATGTTGTGCATGTTTCTAGAATTGGAACCGGAAGGTTCCCAGAGTTAGAACCTGAGGGTTCGCAGAGTTTGGGTGTACGGAACCACAGAGATATAGCCTCGAGTGGCTAGTATGTGTTATGAGAGTCGGTCCAGTCATACTGGAGACTCTGTTGGTATTGCTGGATTAGTTCGGGATTTGCGGATCGCGTATGTTGCAGTGTGATTGCATTGGAAGGTCTGGCCCCGGGTTATTGATCTCGTTTAGCGGAGGCAGTGATTTTGATGAGTGGAGAGAGTGCATGGGATTGAGAGTCCCTGCAATGAGAACCAGAGTATGTGAATAGCAGTTACGCAAAAAGGGTGGTGTCGCTTGGGGCGAGCACCGTGGCACCGGTTGGAGTGGCATTATGTTCAAGAGAGTTCCGTGGAAAAGGAAAAGAGGAGGGTATGTAACTCCGAAGGGTGTGCAAGTTCACGAAAGTGAAAGCTGCAGAGCAGAGTTATGGTTGGAGTATTTCGAGTATGGTTTTGAGCATCGTGTTCGCGGCAGTGGTGTAGGAACCCATCCGGTTGGGATGTCTGTTGAGGCTCAGAAGGGATGCATGGAGAGAGAAAATTTTAAATTCTCAGTGTGAATCTGATCAGAGTGTAGGGTGGATGTAGTGGTTCATCTTGGGAGATGTTCGAGGATATCATCAGTGTATCGGGCCTTTCCACCTGCGGGTATTGGGACTAGTTCAGTGTGTGTATGTGATGGCAAGAGGGAACTTGTGAGAGTTGATCTGAGAGGGAGAACGGATCTCTCAGTCAGTCCGGAATGGGCAAAGTGGGCTTTGGATCGGGGATCCGGAGGTTCAGGGTTTCCTAACCCTTATGGGTTGAGTGATCGTTGAGATTTGGAGCAGAGTGCATCTTGGGTAATTTCCGATTACAGAGAGTGTTGAGCAGTTCAGAGTTCGTACTTTAGTTGGCAAAGCAGACTCAGCAGGTTAAAGAGAGTTAGTGATCGTCTAGAGTTAACAGGAAAGTTATGCAGGCAAACGCCGTTACGAGTATGTGTTTCAGGTCAGCGACTTCGTATTTCTGACGGGGTGCTCCGATTTAGGAAGAGGGGTAAATGGGGGCCCCGGTATGTTGGGTCTTTTCGTGAAGGTGCGAAGGTAGGAAGGGTGGCCTATCGTTTGGAGCTGTCAACGGAATTGGGACGGATCCATGACACTGGTATGTGTCGCAGTTGAAGAGGTGTATAGCGGATGAGTCAGCAGTGGTTCTGCTAGAGAACGATTAGGTGGATGTGAGCCTGTGTTACGTCGAGAGGCCAGTGGCTGTCGGAGATCGGAAGATCAAGGTTCTGAGGAACAAGGAGGTACCTCTGGTATTGGTTCAGTAGCGGCCTCGGAAGATATCGGAAGTGTTTAGGGAAGCCGAAACGTGTGATGCGGGAGCAGCATCCAGAACTATTTTCAGAGTGAGACTTCGAGGGCGAAGTCTAATTCTAGTGGGGGAGAGTTGTAACAGCCCAAAATCTCAAGTATTGTTAAATTGCATTTTGGGGTGTTTTAAAGGGGAGACTCGGCGAGTCGGAGCCAGACTCGCCGAGTAGGGTCGCAGATTTGGTCGCGGGTTCGCGACTGGACTCGACGAGTCCAGGTATGGACTCGGCGAGTCGACGCTGTTCAGAGGAAAACCCTAGCCGTTTCGTATTGGGTCGTATATAAGGGTTGTTATGTCGTCATTTCACGATTTTGGATCGATTGGGAAGAACCCTAGGCGACTGGAGCGACTAGAGCAAGGATTGAAGATCAATGGTGATTTGAGGAAGTTATTGTCCAAGAAGGAGAAGGTTTTGGCTAATGGGACAGCAAGGGAATCACGTTTTGAGGCTTGGGGACACTGAGGGTGCATGATTCAGGTAATCTTTTGGATTATTTTCTGTGATGTGAATGTGTGCATGGATTTAGGGTTTGTGAAACCCATTTGGAGATTTGACGGATTGTTGTGTCGTTACCCAGTGTTTATAACCTTGTATTAGGACCCTTAGAGGTCCAGAAGGTCCCATGTTTGGTTATTCGGGAATATATGTATCTCAGGAAGCAGTTTGATCGACTGCATGGCGTGGACTCGCCGAGTCGGATGATCAGACTCGGCGAGTAGCTTGAAGATTTACTGGGACTCGCCGAGTTGTTCTTTAGACTCGGCGAGTGGAGTCGGGGTGGCCCCGCGATTCTTCCAGGAGTGACTCGTCGAGTCAAAGAGGATACTCGACGAGTAGAAGGGGAATCTCAGAGGATTGAAGGACGACCAGACTCGCCGAGTCGCCAGGGAACTCGCCGAGTCCAGTCGAGCTGACAATGGACTGTTGACCAGAGTTGACTGGTGTGATTTCTTAGGGTCAGTTAACGTGGAAGATAGAAGTATTAAATAAGGGATATATGATGTTACAGGGAGCTTGTAGCTCGGAGGATCAAGTGCAAGGGATTTTAGGAGTTGCTATCTTCCAGTGACCGCGAGGTGAGTCTTCTCACTATACCTCACCCGGAAGGGTTTGATTGTGTGACCGGAAGGTCAAGTATGTTATGTGTTATGTTTATATGCTATGAATGGGAAGTTAGCTGCTACGCGTGATATACATGATTATATATGGGCCGGAAGGCAAGGTATTATGTGACAGAAAGGTCAGGTATGATATATGGTATATGTGCTTTATGTGTTAGAGTATTTGTATTATGTGTTATGTATGTGTACGGGCCGGAAGGCAATTATCTTGTGGACCGAAAGGTCCGGGCCGGAAGGCGATGTTATGTGGATCGAAAGATCCGGGCCGGAAGGCAATGTTATGTGGATCGAAAGATCCGGGCCGGAAGGCAATATTATGTGGACTGAAAGGTCCGGGCCGGAGGGCGTATGTGCGTAAGGTATATTGGGGAACTCACTAAGCTTCGTGCTTACGTTGTTTATGTTATGTTGTTTCAGGTTCTTACAGTAACGCGGGATGGCAACGGTTCGATTGTACACACCGAAGAAAGAGTTGTGTTTTGGAGGATCCTGGTCTTCTATTATGATGAAAATGAAACTATGTTTTGTAATTCGAATGTGGATAAGATTTTAAACAAGTGTCTTTAATATTAATTGGATTATTTAAATGAAAATTTTGTTTTTGGAAATCTTGGTGTTACAAAACCATTCATTTATTAGAGTATAAATGAATAAGTTTATTCTTCTATCGACAAGTGTCACAATATTAGAAATTTTTATTAATAATATATGTCACCTATCATGTCACATGTTAACCTATTAATTCTCCATTTTAAATTTTAAATTTTAAATTTCACACTCTAACTATATTAAATTAATAATTGATTCTTCATTTCAAAATTCAAAACTTAAATTTCTCATTCTAATTACATTAAATTAATAGCATTAGATTAGAATAAAAAATAAAATTATATATATGAGGTGATATAATTTTATGTAATTACTTAAATCAACGATTATAATTTTATATAACCAAAAAAATATCTTTTTATTAATAATTTATTTAAAATAGTTTATTTGAAATAATTGATTAATAATTTTAAGTTTTTACTGTAAGGGTTTAATTAATTTTATAACCGTAATTCTCATCGGTTATATATATATATATATATATATATATATATATATATATATATATATATATATATATATATATATATATATATAAGTAGGTTAATGCAAAAACATAAATATCTTGTGAAAACGCGAAAAAGATTTATCTTATAAAAATCAAACACATGTCAATAAAAAAATAAATTTATTAGCAATAAATTAAAGATAATAGGTTTACATTGGATCATGTTATGATAATACAGATTTAAAAACGTTTTTAACAATTATTTTTTTTTCACGTCCTTAACCATTTTTAAATTCACGTCTTCATAATAAAAATGTCAAAAATCATACTTTGTTAATATGAAACAATTTATCATCTATTATCGATTATCATAATGTATTTCAAAGTTTGGATGAATTATTGTACAAAATATAATGTTGAGGTGGCACAATCTCATAAAATTTTCTTGTTTTCGCGTTTTCGCAGATTATTTGCATTTTCGCATAAACCCTCCCCTATATATATATATATATATATATATATATATATATATATATATATATATATATATATATATATATATATATATATATATATATATATATATATATATATATCAAGGTTGTAAAAATGGCTCGACGTTAACTAGTCGGTGGACTGGGGTCAAGGGATTAATCGGCTAGGCGGAGATTAATCGGGGACCATTAATTACTAATTTGTTAGATTTTAAAAAATTAAATATGACTAATATCATATAAAAGTTCATAAATACCACTAATATCATAACAAAATAGGTTAATATGATAAATACAACATTAATCATACGTTAAATAGTTTCTATTGAGATATAACTTCTTCAAAGTGTTAAATTTTCATCGGGTTCTACTGTTTCAGCCATTTTGTATGCATGGATTAATCGCTAGACGCTCTCTAATCGGTTAAGTAGCGCCTAGGGATTAATCGGAGATTAATCGGGACCTAATCGAGATTTTTACAACACTGATATATATATATATATATATATATATATATATATATATATATATATATATATATATATATATAGAGAGAGAGAGAGAGAGAGAGAGAGAGAGAGATCCGGTAAAAAAAAATTGGTAGGAAGGTAAGAAGTTTTTTTTTCTACATTTTTTTTGACGAATAAAACAAGTGAATCACTAGATGAATCAAAAATAACATGATTCACAAAAAAAATTCTCAAAAAAACATCTCGATGATTCATTTATACAATGATTTTGTTGTTATTCACTAAAATTGTCGTAAAAGTGAAATTTTTTTCTTAATTTACTTAAAAATGAATCATGAAGATGTTTTTTTGGAGAAAATTTTTGTGAATCATCTAACTTTTGAATCATCTAATGATTCATTTTGTTTGTTCGCTAAAAAAAATATGTAGAAAAAAACTTCTTATCTTCCTACGAAAATTTTTCTTTTTATTTGATCTTGACTCTATATATATATATATATATATATATATATATATATATATATATATATATATATATATATATATATATATATATATATATATATATATAAACTTCTTATCTTCCTAACAAAATTTTTCTTTTTATTTGATCTTGACTCTATATATATATATATATATATATATATATATATATATATATATATATATATATATATATATATATATATATATATATATATATAATAGAAAAAAAATTATGTCTTTTAATATATTTTATTTTTGATAAAGATAGTGTAGATGAAATTAGTTTTCATTATTAAACGAAATTTAATTCTTCAATAATAGGTGGCCATGTGGCTTGAAGAACTTAAGAAGAAAGCATGAGCAGTACTTGTGGGAGTGAGACGAAGTACTTGTGGGAGTGAGACGATTGAGAAGGTTTGCTCTGTTTTCTTGTTCTTTTTAATGTTTTATTGGTGAGCAAAATGACTCTTGAGGGTAATTATCTTTTGCGTTTGTACTCATTTGGTCCATTTTTTTTTGTATTCATTATACCATTAAACTTGTTGTTTGTGTTCACCATAACCCTTTTGACCGGCTTTTGACCTGTGATAGCCGGTCAAAGGGTTATGGTGAACATAAACAACAAGTTCGATGGTATATTGAGTATAAAAAAAGGAAAGGGACCAAATGAGAACAAACTCAACAGTTGGTTACCCTTCTTAGTCATTTTCCCCGAAAAGTTAAATGAAATTAAAGTTGCAAAATTATCAAAGACTACAACCTTCTTTGGCTATAACGTATATGAAGAGCGTTTCAGAGGGGTAACTTCGTTAAAACATGGTCTATGCTATGCTTACTGTGGTTAGCTGTCAACACCTCTCTTCAAAAGGATATGATTGTGTATGAGAGGTATATTTATAAGCATAAACGTTTACCTCAAGGTATATTATGGTGATGTGTCTACAAAAGCAGCATGATATTGTACATGTTGATGTTGTATCTCATCCCATGAATTCGATCTTAAAGCTAAGTAAACTCAAAAATCACAGCACTTGTGATTACACTCATTTGTAGACTTGTCTAAAATCCATGATATGATAAATCATTCGATTGAAAATGTAAATGTAGTCATGAAATGCGCCTGCTTAGTCAAGATTCCCCTAATAAATATTCAAGTGCATTACAAAGTTGTACATGTATGAATAGTGTTCTTTCATGGGTTATGTTTTGAAGAGAAGCAATAATGAATCTCATAAAGTCATTAATATCAATAGGAGATGACGTGGGATTTGCTGTAAATGAGTAAAGGGAAAATGACTCAGGAGGGTAACCAACTATTTAGTTTATTCTCATTTGGTCTCTTTCCTTTTTTTTTTGTACTCAATATACCATCGAACTTGTTGTTTGTGTTCACCATAACCCTTTGACTGATTATCAAAGGTCAAAAGCCGGTCAAAAGGGTTATGGTGAACACAAACAACAAGTTCGATGGTATATTGAATACAAAAAAAAGAAAAGAGACCAAATGAGTACAAACACAAAAGTTAATTACCCTCAAGAGTCATTTTCCCATTCCTTAATGCTTACCAATAGGGTTAGTCTAAATTATCTCGGTTCTTGGGAATCACACAAACGCTGCTTTTGGATTTCATAGTATCGTACCATTGTCACGTTTTTATGTAATTCACAAGTACCAACAATTACAACTTTGACCACTTCTAATATTTATAAAGGTATATTTGAAATTACGTCTTTATCGGAACAATCTACTATAATAAATGAAGGTATTTTTGCCACATGTTCTCTTCTCCTTCATTTGGACACATGACATTTTCTATTTTCTACTTGTCATTTTATTGTATTTTTCATTTTATTAAATAAAAATTCCACATTTAATATGTAAGATAATATATATGTAAAGTATTTATTAGAAAGGGTTTATATATGTAATGTATTCAATACATTAAAGTTTCATTAATTTTAATAATTCAAAATTTTTCTCATTTTTCTTATAAATTCAAACTTTTCAAATTGTTAAAATTTCATATTTTTTTTTAATTAAACTCATGTAATACATGAGTCTCACACCTACTATAATATCACTAATCACTAATATGAATATATCAATGATTGCTAGCTTATATGGTTTGAATACACGTCAATTCTTGAGCCATGTCATTCAAATATGTGTTTTTTTTTTTTTTTTTTTTTTTTTTTTTTTTTTTTTTTTTTGGAACCACAAGCAATATAATTAAAAAAAATGAGAAGCAACTCAAGTGAGAAGCTCAAGCAAAATTACAAGAAACAATTTAGAATGGGAGAAGAGCTCCAAACAACCCAATCTAAAAAGGTATATTTAGATCTATGCTTAATCCAATTGAAAATAAATAAACTGATATCATCCTGTAGCATGCTTGACGTTCCTAAAGACAACCGCATTACGCTCTTTCCAAATTAACCAGAGAGTGGTGTACACCAAAGACAATAGTGGTGTACACCAAAGACAATCTAAGTTTCTGTATTTTTTTTGCTGCTGGTACACGAATTGATCATCTCTAATAGGTCAAGGTTTGAACATGGCTGATTAACAAGGATTGAGAGGGACAAAACCACGTCCATAACACCATAGAGAGGGACTTGCAAGTGAAAAACAAATGATAAGGGACTTGCACCTTCAAATAGGTATGTTAATCATATCATTTTATATCTGTTTTTTGTTTTAAAAGACAAAGGTCAAAAAATAAAAGAAATATTGTTTGTCCAAACAATAAGAGACTTACATCTATTAATTTTTTTTCACCAAAGGTATATTTCTCTTTTATCCCGCAATGATGAATTGAACTAGTATAGGCATTTTGGACCCTATATTTTGTTACTTTACTCACTCATTTTATAAAGTATTCGATCTGGTCTAACAATAGCTACTTAATATTCACGGGAGCTTGCTCGTGCACCCATACATGTTTATGCAAATATGGAGCAATAAAACTTTATCAAAAGATGATGGTTAATTTTGATGTTATTTAAGGAGTTCGGACACAAATGTAAGCTAAATAAATCAACGAGTAGTCTATGTTTATTGAAAACACAACTAAAAGTGAAGATTCAAATATAAATAATACATATAAAAAGTTTCAAAGTTTGGTGATAATGTTAATCTTTTGGCGTAAAGGACATTTATTAACCGACGGTTTGTCCACGACCATAGCGGTTTCCCTGGTTTTCATTAACCGACGGTTTGTCCATGACCATAGCGGTTTCCCTGGTTTTGAGGGAGATGCTTGCCTATGGTGATAATGCTAAGCAACCCATTTAGAGTTGTGTTGTAAACCCTTCTTCTAAACGCATATTCGAACTCGGGTCTCCTATGATAGGGAGCTTAAGGTGTCTTACCATTTGAGATGGTTCCATCCGTTAACCTAGTTATCTATAATTGTATATAAATTAATCCACTGCTATAATTCGGTATTCTTTAAAAATATGAGTATAATGTTATAAAAAAAAATAACAGTAAAATGTGGTAACTAACAAATAAATAAGTTGGCATTTTATTATTTAACCCATTCAAAACGTGAAAGTAGTTAATCACGCCTTTGTCTATTTTGCCATTCAAGAAACTTAATATACAAATAAAAAACGTTTATCTCATTCCTAAGAAAAATATATAACGTTTAACTCGTTGCATAGTAATTGATAAGTTTAACTTTAACTCCAAGCAAATATAATATGGCCCTTTCTCACCCCAATCGGCCGTGAAGATCAAAACAACATTTTTCCATTATATTTAACATTTATAAATTTATAGTAATAGATAAAATTATATGATTTGTCTGTATTGTTTGAGTAAATTACACGAATGGCCCCTATGGTTTGGGGTAATTTGTGCATTTGGACCCTAACTTTTTTTTTTTTTTAACTCGGAAGGTCTATAATGTTTGTTTTCGTTACGCGCTTGGTCCCTACTGTTTGTTGTTGTTATGCGCTTGGCCCCTGTCTTACCTGAAAAGACTATTATTTAAATAGAGAAAAATAGTGGGATAGGTAAAGTAAGGTGAGGGGGTGGGGTTGGGAGTGTGTTTATTTAAATAAATTAAAAAATCAAAGCTAAAAGAGTCTTTTTAGGTAAGACAGGGACAAAACGCGTAACAAAAACAAACAATACAGACATTTCGAGTTAAAAAAATAAGTTAGGGACCAAATGTGCAAATTACACTAAACCATAGGGACCATTCGTGTAATTTACTCTTATTGTTTTCCAAAACATACGTATTCAAGACAACTATTGAAACTCATACATGCTGATCCTTAGGCTGGAGGGAGTGGTATCACACTCCCTCTTTTTGCCACACTTAGGGAGTGGTATGAATGAAAAGAAGAAAGAGAAAGAAGAGAGAGAGATAGATAAATAAAAGGAAGAGTGAGAGAGGGAGGAGTGCTCCCATTTTCTACCGCACCTCGAAACCGCACACCCCAAACTGCATTGGGGGGGGGGGGGGGTGTTCACTGCGGTTTTACATGCCACGTAGGCTGAAACCGCACTCCACTCCATCTGGTCTTATGGTTTCAAGAACTTATTTGTTTAGTTCTTTTTCTATAAAAAAAAACTTTTTAGACTTTTTTATACATTTAAAAAATGAAGAGAAAATTAAATAAAACCCAACCTCGCCATACTCCCTCCTAGGGGTGAACATTTGGACCTCTGGACCAGACCGGTCTAGGTACCAGACTTAGATTGGCCTCAACAGGTCCGATCCAAAGTTCACCAATTTAAAACTAGTCCGGTTCGAGAGCCGATCCAATCCGATTTCGGTCTGGTTCCGGTCCGATCCAAATACTCACCCTTATATTCATAATAGATAAATTAATATTAAGTAGACTTTAACGAATTGTACCATATGCGCCTAAAGTTGTACCGGTCCAATGGGTACAAGAACCGGAAAACCCGGAACTTGACCAACCTCAATAGGTCTGGTCCAAGGTTCATAAATTTCTTCCAAACTGGTCCGTTCCAAGAACTTATTTTGTCCGATCCGGTTCGGTCCAAATGCTCATCCCTACTTCCTCTTCCCCTCTCACTATTCAGTACGCCTCTTTCTCTCTAACTTGAATAACACAATCAACTTCATCATCTTTCAGCCAGTGACACTCCGGAAAATCCCGTAACCACTGCCTTCTCTTTATCCACAACCATTGTTGACCATATTTATTAACAACCACCTCCATCAAGGATGATGTCTCTGAAGAATCGCTGAATATTTACTAAATTCATACCCCTGAAAGAGATTTGGAAATCAATGCTCTTCACAAAATATGTACCTAGATCTGAAATCGATCAGGAATCCATGTCAGCCACTCAGATATAAGGGATAAGAATGGTGCTTCAGCTTCGTCGGAGAGCATCCATGTCATATATGAGGGCCACAAATAGAGGTTCACTAGTTCTGATGATGGCACTAATGATGGCATTGATGGAGATAAATAGAGGTGTAAGTGTGTGTGTATGTGTGTTTAACACCGTCAGCGACTTGAGGTCCAAGAAAAAAACAACATAAAGAAAACACCATGTGTCTAATAATACACATAAGCAACATTTTCCGGCAACCAACGAAGGTGTCTTAAGGGAGGGATAGAAGAAGGGAGGGAGAGAGAGAGAGAGAGAGAGAGAGAGAGAGCTTGATTGGTGGGTGGGGTTTAGAGGTATAGAGAGGTTTTCTTTAGTTTTTTATTTTTATTTTTTTAATTAAAATAAAATTAAACAATATAAAACAAAATAAAAATAACAATGTTTTTTATATGGTAAAAGGTCTAATTCATTAAAGGACCAACCTTGTAAGAAATAAAATCATTGTTGGAAATATTTTTCTAGGATTGTCACGTGAAATAAGTTAAGTAACGACTTACATTTTCTAATAAACATTATCATAATGTTTTAGGTTGGAAAGATAATAAAGACAAACCAAATGTTTGGAGAATCAGATGTTGCAACTCTTCAGGTTGACATGGAGCACTTGCTAAAGCAAGATGACACATCATGATCATAGATGGCACATCTAGATAATATGTGGAGAATCAAGACATTGATGGCCCATATGGAATATTGATGGGCCATCCATAACTCTATGGCTCACTAGAAGCATAAATGGATCATCAGGATTGCACATGGCACGCCATGAACGATGATGGCACATCTAAGCTCTCAGTACCACATCTTCTTCATCTATGGCATATCATGTTTTGTGTTTGCACATCTTTAAGATCAAGACTCGTCCCAACATTCAAGAAGCAACTTCTCTTGATCAATGATACTCCTAGATGTCAATGTTACCTCTAGAAGTTGATGACACTCTTAGAAGACAATGAAGCATCATGATGCTCATCACACTTTCAATGTTGATCAATAATGCTTAAGAGAATTAAAGACTCAAGACTTAGATGTAACCCTAACGAAATGCTAATAGAATTGGAATATTCCATCCTTTCTCCATTAAGTAGGGCAATGTGCCAACTGATGACTCAATCATGACGACGTCTCATCACCTGATTGGTCAAGACATGTCATGGGTTTTTCCAAAGCCTATAAATAGGCTCCTTAGGATCCATTATAAAGTGGCTCATTCC
This sequence comes from Lactuca sativa, assembly GCF_002870075.4. Taxonomy (NCBI): domain Eukaryota; kingdom Viridiplantae; phylum Streptophyta; class Magnoliopsida; order Asterales; family Asteraceae; genus Lactuca; species Lactuca sativa. The sequence continues at coordinate 174,720,156 of NC_056625.2, read as the reverse complement.
TATTTCTTTCCGCTCAGTTTCTTGGATTAGTTCATAATTTCTCAGAGAGATTTTTGAGTGTTTCTTACTTAGTGTCTTCACTATTCCAAACACTTGTAATTGAATCTCTATGAATACGAATATGAGACACCTTTTGTAAAATCCCCAAAAAATAATAAGTAAAAATTTTTGTTTTTAATCAACCAAAATCATCATTACTTCATATCAAATCCTCAAAGTATGTCAAAATATAAAATAGTTATCATAGTACAATCCCAAAAATCGTAAAATGTTGGACACGGGTGGATGCGTTGTGATCAGGTCAGACCCTTTCCTTTCGAACTGGAACTATCTGAAACATAAACTTAAGCCTTAAGCACAAAGCTTTGCGAGTTCCCCAAAATACCACATAACATACAAGCAATGGGCCCCACCCAATAAGTATAATGGGCCTCACCCTAACTCGCATAGTGGGCCCCATCTAATGAGTATAGTGGGCCTCGCCCTAACTCGCATAACGAGCCCCGCCTAATGAGTATAGCGTGTATTGCCCTAACTCACATAACGGGCCCCGACCAATGAGGATCACGGGCCTCACCCTAGCTCGCATACAGGACCTGCCAACATATAAAACATGAAAGTATCACACATAAAACTAGCATCCTACAAGCATAATCCAGTGGGCCAACATTGGTGCCTTCGACCCATGAGTACAGTTAAGAGACACACCTCGAAATGCAGCTCTACATCGACAAGCACACAAGGTCCAAAATTGTGCTACACACCACCTAGGTAACATGCAAGGAAGACCCTTAGTCTACCTTATAAAACTAGAAATTTAACCTAAGGCATCAAGTCAAGAGTCAACCCTTAAAGTCAATAGTCAAAGGTTAAAGTCAACAGTCAAACATTAGTTTAAGCGACTCGCCACACTTTGGCATCAGATCAGGACAAAACAATCGATCCAACCCTAGTCGCCACAACGTGGCGACCTGACACCACATTGTGGGCATTGGATTCAAAACAACTTAATGAGTTAAGTTGTCTCCTTCAACACCAACAACTCCAAAGCTCAAATTTATTCTGGAATATGGCCTACAAGGATAAAGTTTCCAACTTTATCCATTAAGTCCACCCAAAAGGAGAAAATCTCTAATCCTAGGTTCCATTGTAACGTCCCAAAAATAAGACCCAAAAATTTTATTTTTAAATTAATAAAACAATATCCCAAAACATCATCATAAATCCCAAGTGGAACAAATGTCTCAATACATCATAAATTATCAGAGTTATTATGAAAATGTGGAACAATATCGTGTGTGTACTGCAATCACCCCGGGCTCTTCCCATTTGCACCAAAAGTACCTGAAACATAAACTGAAAACCGTAAGCATGAAGCTTAGTGAGTTTCCCCCAAATACCACATACCACACATATAAAACATATAATAGGCCCCGCCCGATGAGTGTAACGAGCCCCGCCCGCTGAGTATAACGGACATCGCCCTAACTCGCATAACGGGCCCGCCAAATGAGTATAACGGGCCTTTCCCTCACTCGCACAACAGGCCCCGCCTAGCATACAAACATACAAGTATAACAAGTAATAGCATACATAATACCTATTGGGCCCCACTCACTAAGCATACAAACACATACACATGCAACAGTCACGCTGACATCTAGCACCCTAACATAATAATATGATTCGGGTTTGGTGCCTTCGACCCGCTAAACACGGTGAGGAAGACTCACCTCAAGCTGTTGAATCACTAGAATAAGTCTCTAGTTGTTGGTCCGGTCCATCCATGCGCTATCAATATCAACAATATCCAATTTATTAATTGGATCTCAACCCATAATCATAGGTCTAATCTATTGCCCCAGACCAAGGTCCAAATCAATTTACTAAGAGAGTCCAAACTCTAATTGACAATCCAAGGCCCAATTATGGCCCAATCTTCCAAATTGGGCCCAAGACAGAAGCCTAACAAGCTAGTCCAAGTCTAAAACAGAAGTTTGGTGGCCCAACAAGGCCCAGGAAATGGAAGCCCAAACAATGGCCCAATACTGAGAATGTCTATTCCAAGCCCACGTACTCAGCTCATACGCTAAGTGTACTCCTCCTGGTGCTAGTACGAGTAACATTCAAGTTGGGTACGCCTAACACACTCCCGAGTGTGACACCGCCACTCCATTAAGCACTTAAACGATTCATCCCCTACTCTATACTCTCAGATCTTGTCTCAAAAGATGACTTTCACGTAAAGTTGGCAACCTTACATGCATGTATCGCTTAATGGGGCCCTAGAGCTCAAAAGAGCTTAACAAAGGGTCTTAACACATACATGAGTCGATATACACCATAAAGTTTGCATTTTTATGCATAAGGGACCCCTAAAATTTCCATATCTAAAGAGTTAAGCTTCTGAAACGACCTAAGCTCACAAGGACCAACCAAAAGGGACCAAAATAGCCATAAACAAACCCAAGAATAGATCTATACAAGGAGTTGACAAGGTATGGAATTTATACCTCAAAAGTCACGAAATGATGATGCCAACTATGGAAATGAGTCTTCAATCCCCTTCTACCACTTCAAAATACACAAAAACACACCGAAAAAACTTCACAATAGCTCAAAAACACCAAAACAAATGCTAAGGGCATGGTTAGGGTTTTCAAGATATGGAGGTTGTACGTAGGCGATAGCCGTGATCATGGTCTAGCTAGTATGCTAAGATACTTATAGAGTATGCCCAACATACATGGGTGATGCCCGCGATCATGGTCTAGCTAGTATGCTAAGAGTACTCATCGAGTACGCCCCATGTACTATCCAGAGGACCAATAATGCAAATATTTTGTTTAGAAAGGGTTAAAAGGAAAGTTACAAGGTCCGAATATTACATCCATAAGGCTAAAAATGGCAAAGACTTAACCATTAAGCACTTAATCCCGAGGGTCCTTAGTCCAATTTCTCCAGAATGCTTCTAGGACCCTTAATGGTCCATAAAAATCCAAACTTTATGGACATGCAATAACCATGCATATCCTTCTTCAAACTAGGTCAAATGGGAACAATATGACCCAAAATCCATGCATAACTCACATCATACCACAAAATTTCAGATCTATGAGATATAACACTCAAGGGACATAGAGAAACCATAAAGTTGCAAACTTTATCTCTTATAACTACACCAAAAGGACCAAAACATGCTCCAAAACTGAGATCTATGAAGAAGAACACAAAAAGGTTGAAATTTAAGGACTTAAAAAGAGTTCAAAAGATGCACACAAATGGAAGAAATGATTGCTTGCTGAAACAAGATACTAGCTCTTCTCCTTCTTCCTTCAAAACCACCACAAGTTTGCTAAAATGAGGACAAGAGCACCAAAGAGGATTAGGGTTATGTTTATGGGGGTTTGAGAGTGATGGAGGCTGAGGATAAGCAACCCTAGCTTCCCACTTTGCTTTAAATACCTGGAAAAATTAGGGTTAAGGCGTCAGTAACGGCCATGCCATGGCCTTTACTTACCACGTTGTGGAAAGTCAAAAGAGTCCCACGACCCAAAGATGCCTCACACGCCGTGACGATCCTTCCCCACGTCGTGGCGACTCTAAAAAAAGTCAATTTTAATTAAAAGAAAGTATACCTCAAAATTTGGAGGTTACACTTTTAAATCATTCATGTCGTGCATAGGGATGAGCATCGGAACCGAGTACCCGCTTTTGGAACCGGAACCGACTCGGAACTGTCGGTTTTGGAACAGGAACCGCCTTAGGCAGTTCTGGTTCCGGTTCCTAAAGTTATGGAACCGCCTTAAGCGGTTCCCGTTCCGGTTCATATATATATATATATATATATATATATATATATATATATATATATATAAAATTTCGTATAAAGGTGTGTTACTTAGACCGGTTTAGAATATATTGGTCCGATTTTGTCCATCTTTGGTCCGAATTGATTTGATTTGGATTGAACTAAATTGCGGTTTTGTCGAAAAAAGTTAACAAAATTAATGCGACCGGGTTACCCGCTCCCGGAACCGGAACCGCTGGTTCCGGGACTGGTTCCAAACATTTAAGAACCGCCTAGAGCGGTTCCGGTTCCGGTTCCGGTTCTCGCCAAATGAGGCGGGTACCCGCCTATGCTCTTCCCTAGTCGTGCATATATAACATTTATCAAATATTTTGGTTGATTCATAAACTTTTATTTTCCACATTACTTGTCACTTGACGATTCTGAAACTCTGTTTCAGTTCTTCAACACTTAGGCACTTCAAGTCTAAGATTATTGGTTTTCCTCATTTCATTAGTTGGTATCAGAGCTCGGGTGATTGACTTTCAGACTTAAAATTTTTATCAAAAAAAAGAATTGTAACAACCGGATTTACAGGGACATTATTGTGTATGTTAATCTTGAGATTTGATGAGGGACTCGACGAGTTGAGGGACCAACTCGCCGAGTCGATTCGAGATTGTCGCATGGATTTAATGAGCGGACTCGACGAGTCCGAGGATGGACTCGCCGAGTAGGTACTGGGCAGAGAAAACCCTAAGTTCCGGGGTTAGAGCCTATTTAAAGGAACTTATGACCTTGGGTGCGCCACATATCTCCTATAAGAAACCTTAAATCGCCATTGGAGCCAAGGAAGAGTTCTTGTGATGAAATCAAGTAATTTTGGTGTGGTTTTTCAAATGAAGTGAAGGGATTCAGCTTGAAGGACCAATGGAGGTTGTTATTCTGAGACATCTAAGCAAGGATCTCTATTTTGAGGTAGTATTTCTCCCCTTCCTTCTGTTTTGTGTAAAAATCCTTGAATCTAGGGTTTTCTTTACCCTTTCTTGGATAGTATATGATGCATACAGGATCCCAATGTGGAATAAGCTTTAGATCTGGACCTTAAGAGGTCCAGAGTGTCCCAATCTTCTAGCTTTATGCATTCCCTTTGGGGTTATGGATCTAGGTTGCCATTTTAGGAGCTATTTCTTCATATAAGGGCATAAGAGTGTTGCATGAGCTTAAAGATTGAACCTTTACGTGATTATTGGGTGTAAGAAGGTCAGATCTATATGTTAGAGAAGCAGATCTGACCTCAAAAGGTCTTTTCAGTGTTGCCATGGAGGGAACTCGCCGAGTCCATATGGGGACTCGACGAGTCGAGTCGGGTTGCCCCGCGATTCATGACCAGTGGTAACCCGTCGAGTGAAAGGTTAACTCGACGAGTCGAGTCGGGTTGCCCCGCGATTCGTGACTAGTGGTAATCCGTAGAGTGAAAGGTTAACTCGACGAGTCGAGTGAGGCTTTTGAGGATTCAGAGGACACGCATGGACTCGCCGAGTCACTCGAGTGCACTCGACGAGTCTGGTCAGAGTTGACCGTTGACTTGAGATGACTTCTGTTGACTTTGGGGTTTTGGTCAACATAAGTAATAGATAACTTAGAGGGGTAAAATGGTCTTTTACCCACTACCCAATTAGAGAGGGAAAGAGGAATTGTCGGTTTAATTAGAGATATTTGCCTTATGTGTTAGGCGGTGGCGAGTTCGAGATTCAAGTGTAAGGATAACTGCTTCCTGCTTTCAGGTGAGTCTTCTCACTATACTTTACCTTGAGTGGTAATTAGAGTTATGTGACAAAGTTATTGTATGCTATTTATGTGATGTGTTGCACTACATTATTTCTATGTGATTTATGTTGTGTGTATTCTAGAGCTTGACAGAGTCAGGACCGGAAGGTCCACAGAGTTAGAACCGGAAGGTTCACAGAGTTAGGACCAGAGGGTCCACAGAGTTAGGGCTCCAGGGCCCATAGAGTTATAGCCTCAAGTGGCTAGTATGTCTTATGTGTGGTATATTGGGGAACTTACTAAGCTTCGTGCTTACCATGTTATGCGTTATGTGTTTCAGGTTTTCTCAGGATCACGGGACGGCACCGGCTCGATTGTACACACCAGAGGAGGAGTTATGTTTGAGAGGATCCTGGATTATTATTTAATTGATTATGGAGTTATGTGTAGTAATTTAAACAACATGAGATTTTTACGAAAAGGGTTTTAATAATTAAGTGAATTTAATGAAAATTTTAGTTTTGAAAATTTCGGTGTTACAAAAATCAAGCTTCAAACTAGTATCGCTTGTTCTCAATGGAAAGTTTGCATCAAAATCAAAATGTATTATACTCAATTTCAATTGCAAACAACCTTGGCACATGAAATCGTGCACCTATCCTTGTACCAAGTGAATACTCTTCATGGGAAGATTGCATCAAGTACTACTTGCAAGGTCATGAAGGTGACATTTGGACTTACATTTCCACTGGAAGTCATACTTTAGAATTCCTCAAAGATTTAAAAATTCTCGAACCCAATGTTTCTCTTGAAACTTCAAAAGGCATCTTTGAATATGTTTCTTCTGGTGCTCAAGCTCGTGAAAGATGAGTGAGGAAATTTAAGGCAAGGCAATGCAAGAACTTTTGACTAGAATTCCCCATGACATCTATGAACAACTTCCTTACAAAAATAAGGGTACACCCTTTGGTGCCTAGAATGCATTAAAGAAACAGTTCAAAGGAACTGACAAGATTCTTACCAATAGGAAGAAAGATTCCTTGTTAGATATGGATAACTTCAAAATGTTACCTAACGCAACTCTGTTTTATGCATATTCCAGGTATAACATTGTTGTCAATAGGGTGGAGAAGCTCAAAGGAGAAAGATTGTGAGAGGACTTCAGTATGAAATTCCTAAACAACCTATCTCCTAAATGGGATACAATACACATGATCATGATACAAACTACAACCAAATTGGATACTATGTCCTTGTATGATCTGTATGCTGGTTTCCAACAACATGAGCCAAAAGTCAACAAGAAAGCTCAAGCAACTAACTTTGATAATCAAGGTATTTTTTTGGGAAATCCAGCTACCATGACAAATCATTCTCAAAACTTGATTGCACACCACAACCCAATTCAAAACCACTTTGCTAATCAATTTGCCAACCAACAATATGGAGTGTCCCAATATCAAAATTCAAGTATGGCATAACAATACAATCAAAATTACTTCATGCCAACTTAACAACCTCTTCAAATAGAAAATGGGTACATGGAAAATCACCAAGCATACATAGGAACCACAATGGAACCTCCTCAATCCAATAAGGAAGATAAGTATGAAGAATGTCTGGCACTCCTAACCAAGTTCAATCCAAACCTCAATATGTTTGTGAACAAGCTAACTGGGAACTTTAGATCACAACGTTATCAGCAACTCTGTGACAACCCGAAATTTCTAGCTTACATTCTTCATTTTTATCAAAGTTAGCTTCGTTTTGTTATTTTATAATGAAGATTTGGGTCTAAAAGAGTGCTTAAAGCTTAGTATAATTGAGATACGTGTCGGAGGATGGGTTAGATTGGGTGTAGCATCGAAAATTCGAGCCAAACACACCAAACCAGGTGTGTGCGGCCGCACACTAGAGTGTGTGGCCAGCCAGCCGCACACTAGAGTGTGTGGCCAGCCAGCCGCACACAGGCCAACCACACACCCCTCCAGCCGCACACACCCTCCTATATATACTATCCTTGGTTATTTTTATCATTTCTTACACTTCTACAAAGCAAGGACCCGAAAATCCTCTCAAGTATCATCCGGAAAGGTAACATCTTTCACAAAGAACACCAAGAACACCATGTGTTCCGGCAGCACACGCCTTCTGGCCGCACACATGGCTTCACACACATGCTAGCAGCACACCTGGCCGCACTCCTAGCCGCACACACACATATAGTGTGTATTTTGGCCATACACTCTCTTGTATAGCCTTATAACCCTTCGTACAATCATTTATGGTTGTAACACTTCAATATAAGTGTTTACTAGTCCCTAAGGTGGTCCCAATTCAATAATTAGTTGTTCATAACACTAATTATGTTCATATATGTATCAATATATGCTAAATAGGATTCGCGTGTGTACTCAAGTCACCACTTGGCACTTAGCAACTGATCCAACATTGTCATAAGAACCACTCACTGTAGGTGAGTTCATACCCCTAAATTAACCTTTGAAATGTTTTTAAATGCTCTTATGGGGGGGGGGGGGATACAAGTTGAACAATTATAGTTATTACATCAATCACATGTGATTAATGACTACCAAGCAAATGGTTTTCTTACTTTCCAAACTATTTATCAAACTATTTTACCTCAAACTGCCTTACAAATTCCTTTAATTGTCAAATACTTTTACTTAAAATCTTTTAAACTTATATTCGGTGTATCTGTATAGATATAGTTATATAAGTAGGACTAGAAGGACTTAGGACTGCTAGTTTACCCTGCTTCATGTTCTTGTTTGATTGTGGTCTTAGGGTATCAAGGTTAGTTGTCCGAAGGTCGTTTGAATCCTAGTTATATATTATGTATATGTATATAGATATAAAAGGTTATTTCTTTCATTCAATTCCATGCCCTTGGGTAGCAAGGGTATACAAACATGTTCATACATTACTAGTAAGCTACCATAGGGGTAGTTTAGGAAGATACTATTACTAGAACAATGAAACATACAATGAGTCAGTTCATACATGAGTCAATACATACTATGATGAGAATCAAACATGAAACGGAGTGATGAGAAAAAAACAATAGACACTATGATGAGAAACAAACATACAGGCTAAACAGAGAAAGAACACACAATACAACTAGCACACAAATCACATTTCATATACATTAACCACATTTATGTGAGCCATTAAGCAGGGCATGGCACTACCTGCCATGACTGTTTTTGTATCAGAATCTCCTTCATTGGGGAGCGCATGAGTTTGCGTATAGATCTATATTGGATTGACTATCCTACACCTTGCTGCTTGCTACAGTGGGACTTACAAGTCTACGGGTGCCAAACGTCATTTTTACGGCATCTTACATTGTTGTTTTTCAGCTAAGTCGGTAGCAAGATACAGGCCGATCACATGTTACCTTAAAATTTACATTTGGTTTAAGGTAGTTAGTACAACAGTAGTTAATAATTACTACATTACAGTACTATAACATTTTCCTTTTACTTTTTACTTTGTGTTATTCACACAATAAACAATAATGTAAAAACTATATTTTGGATAATGATAGTCGGATTTGGGAAAATACACACTTTTTCAAGAGACACACACATGAATACTAGATGCCTTGGTAGAAGGCTACTTTAGTAGAAAACATAGGGTTTTCTAGGAGAGTTCAATCAAATACAAAACTTTTACAAACATATACAGTACATCTTACAAAACATCTTACAAATGCTTTCATACAAACACAGACACTAATATACTTATGATCTCACCAGCCTTAAAGCTGATACTCGCTTTCAAAATAACTTGTATTCTCAGGTCGCCTGTAGACAGGTACAGGTGCCAGGTTTTGAGAAGAAGGAGCTAGTTCAAGGCTCCTCTTTCATTTTTTATGTATATAATTTTTGGTGTCTATATAACTTGACAGAACACACTTGTATGAAATTATACTATTAATGCAATGGATGATGTTGTTGCTTGTTTACTACTTTGCATTGTTGTGATACTGTACATGACGTCCTCCACCCCAGAACGTTTCCGCCGTTCATCAGTTTTGGGGGTGTGACAAACTCCAACACTATCATTAGAGCTTTTGTAATTTCCAAGGAGGGAATAACAATAAACAAAATTTCAACCCTCAGAATTCCACCCGGTAGAGTTACAATTCTCAGACTTCAAATTCTCAAAACTAAAACTCTGATAGTTACAATTCCAAGAGGTCAAACACAAGGTTTCAAAATAACAAGTTGAAATCATATGATGATGATGAAGTGATCAAGTGCCACAAATATTAAGGTGAGAATCACTATGCAAAGGATTGTAGAATGAAGAGAAAGAAGGTGAAAGACGAAGCATAATACCTTGAAAAAAGCAGAGCAGATCAAGAAGCAATCTAAGGGAAAATCCTTCATGGTTATGGCGACACTAAACATAAAAATTTGGGAAACAGATGATGACGTTGATCAAGATGATGAAATATATGCCTACGAGAATTATTTTTGGTTTGTGGTTAACAACGACCAAGAGCCTTCTCCACTCCATTAACAAGTTGTTGAGAATGTAAATTTCATGCTTCATGATAATCATCTAACAATTAAGCCTTTCTTAGTTGATAGTAACTACATTTCTAAGATAATTAAAGAATATGTGGTTAATGCTAAATATTGAGTCAATTACTACAAAGAGGAACTGTTACTCAGTTCAGATCCGAAGAATTGAAATGTAGTATGGATAAGTTAGAAAAAGAATTTGAAATCAAAATTGAGGCACATCTAATGTCAATTGAACAATATGAACTCATATTGAATCAATGTGACATCATTGCCAAGCACAATCGTGAGATGTACGCTGAGCTTCAAACAAAAATAAATAGTTATAAGTCGTCAAAAGCCTTGCTTGAAGAAAGCACAAATGCCATTCTGTGTGGACCAAAACCATCATGGATGAAATATAGACTTGGTTATGTGGAATTGAACAAAAAAAAACCATAAGTCCTAATACTTAACCAAAACTGATGCCATGTGATCAAAGTCTTTTCGTTGGAAACCATGAAGATCAAGAAGAAGTGGTAACATGTAGTACCTATGTAAATACCACTTCATTACCAAACATGTCATTGAAAATCACACCATCCCATGATCTTCAAGACTTGAACATTGAGTATGACTCTCAAGTTGAAAACTCTGTAGAAAATCACATTGAGGAATTTCTTTTCATTAGGTGCCACTTCTGAAAAATCAGATGACTCTAGCTCAAAATATGATGATAAGAGATCCATATCATATGAGCCAATAGGAAAAATCCAAGATTGAACCACTTGGTTTCTTTATTCAGGAAACATTCCCAAATCTTAGTGCTTCTGTCTATAACACCTCATATTTTAGACCAAAATTTTCATTTTTAAAACTTCCCAAACATAGTTTCACAAACAGATCAATTACAAGTCATCTCTAAACCACAAATGACACAATTACCAGAGTACATAATAGATCATGTCCCAGTAGTAAACTGCCAATGCGTGTGTACAATCAGACCTTCGCCTTCCCGCAGTCTTGCGAAGTACGTGCCACATACAAATCCGAAGCCAACACCCATCGAGTACACTAGGCGTACAGTTGGCTAAGCATGCGACGGGGGATTTCTGGCCTACACTGCGTGTAGTTGGGAGTACGCACGGCGTACTCCTCAGACTCCCATTTCCTTACTTTTTGGTCTTAATCCATTAAGATAAACACTCCATCCATAGATCTGAGTAATTCAAGGTCTCCTAATCCATAAATTCATGGCATTTGAGCCTTTGCATGGCTAGATGAAGCTAAAAAATCATTTCATCCATAAAAAGGTGCTTTACTCATGCATATAGTCAAAAGAAGGATCAAGAAACGATTTTTATTGACCTAGATGCCCAAAACTGCATAAAAGGACAACTTAAACTCTCTGAAGAGTCCCAACTTGAAAAGGTTTCAAATTTGGGGACTTAAGCTCAAAAATCTTACACTAGAGAGATCCTGAGGAACAATAGCCAAGGTATAAGCTTTATACCATAAAACGATGCACAAAGATGGGTGGTTTCTGGATCTCAAAGCTGGATGACACCTTCTTCTTCTTCTATAACTTTCTTCTTCAACTACAAGATCCAAGAATCACTTAAAACTTGCAAAATCACACTCACAAGCCACACACTCGAGATTTGGGGTTTAGAGAGGGTTGGAGGCTGATAAAGATGGCTAGAAATGGGACCATCATGTTCTTTATATAGGGAAATTAGAAATATTAGGGATTTGCATCTGAGCCAATTACGCCTAGCGTACCAAGGGGTATGTCCAGCCTACTAAGTGGCCTCCGCGATCCTGCATTGTACATGAGTACACTGGGTGTACTCATGCGTACGCCCCACATACTGATTTGCTAACTTTTCACACTAAGGACTATTTATGGAATATAAAGGAAAGATTCAAGGGGTACCAAAATGTACCTTATTTCAGGATGCTAAAATTCTCCCCCACTACGATCAAACTTCCCCTTCGAAATCATCCTCCGGAAACAGCTCAGGATACTAGTCACGCATCTCGGATTCCAGTTCCCATGTCCACTTCGAACCTCTTCAGTGCTTCCACTGAACTTTGACCAAGTTCACGACCTTGTTCCTCAAGGTTTTCACTTTATGATCCATGATGGCCACCAACTTCTCCACATAGTTCAGGAGATCATCGACTTGAATATCCTCCAAGGGAACCACAACCGCCTCAGCGGCTATACACTTCCTCAACTGGGATACATGGAAGGTGTCATGGATTTGGCTCAGCTCCTCCAATAACTCCAACCAGTAATCCACCTTGCCCATACGGGCCAACACTCAAAAAGTCCCAATGAATCTGGGTCCATCTTTCCCCGCTTCCTGATGAGGATAACACCCTTCCAGGGTAACACCTTCAGGAGCACAAGATCCCACACCTGAAACTCTAACTCAAAGCGTCGCCTATCTACATAACTCTTCTGTCAGATCTGCGTTGTCAAAATCCTCTGACACACCTGTTGTATATGCTCTGTCATGTTGAGTACGACCTTCGTGCTTCCCATGACCCTCTGACCCACTTCGCCATAACAATTAGGAGTTTGACATCTCTAACCATAAAGGAGTTTGAATGGGGCATTCCAATGTTGGGATGATGGTTGTTGTTATAAGAGAACTCAACCAACGAAAGGTAGGAGTCTTAACTCGCACCGAAATCAATAATGCAGGCGCGCATCATATCCTTGAGTGTCTAAATCGTTTTCTCGCTCTGTTCGTCTGTCTGCGTATGGTATGTGGGGCTAAAATGTATTCGGGTACCCAACTCCTCATGGAATCTCTTCAAGAATATGGAAGTAAAGCGTACATCCCAGTCAGACACAATAGATGTTGGCACTCCATTCCGAGCCACCACCTCATGAACATAACTCTCGGCCAACTTATCAGCAGAAGAGCTCTCACTAATGGCTAAGAAGTGAGCACTCTTCCTCAAACGATCCACTATCACCTAGATAGTGTCAACACCCCTGTAGTCGTTGGTAGCTTGGTAATGAAATCCATAGTGATATGTTCTCACTTCCATATGGGAACCTCCAGAGGCTGCAACTTGCCATGAGGGCACTGGATCTTTGCCTTGACCTTTCGGCAGGTCAGCCACCTCTCCATAAATGATGCCACATCTCTCTTCATACATGGCCACCAGTAATTGTGTTTTAGGTCAAGATACATCTTTGTGGCCTACGAGTGGATAACGAATCTTGATTTGTGGGCCTCCTCCATCAAAATCCGTTGAGCCCCACCCACATACAATACCCATACCCGTCCATGGAGAGTCAAAAGCCCTCTACTGTTCATATCAAATGTTCAAACCTGACCGATCACCCACTCACTCTTACAATTTTATTCTTTTATGGCCTCTGACTGTGCTTCCTTGAAGATCTCTAAAACTGGAGTCATCACTGTCATCCACATACATACATCTCGCATCGGGGTACTCGCTGCCCTCCGGCTCAAGGCATCGGCAACCACATTGGCCTTGCGTGGATGATACAAGATTTCACAATCATAGTCCTTCACTACGTCCAACCATCTCCTCTATCTCATATTCAAATTAGGCTGATCCATAAGGTATATCAAGCTCTTATGGTCCGTGTAGATTGTATAGCGAACACCATAGAGATAATGGCGCCAAATCTTGAGGGCAAAAACCACCACCCCTAACTCCAAATCATGAGTGGGGTACCTCGTCTCGTGAGGCTTCAACTGCCTCGAAATGTAGGTTGTCACATGCCCTCTTTGCATCAACACAACACCTAATCCCACAATGGATGCATCGCAATAACCTACGAAATCCTCAACTCCCTCCGGGAGGGCAAGCACTGGGACCTCGCACAACCTTTGACGTAGAGTCTCAAATGATGCATATTGCTCAGGCCCCCAACTAAAGGCAACATCCTTCCTGGTCAACTTGGAAAGAGGAACAACAATCTTAGAGAAATTTCTGATGAACCTCCGATAATAGCCTGCCAAACCAAGGAAGCTCTGAATCTCAGATGGAGATCTCGACACCTCCCATTGCATCACCGCATCAATTTTGGCTGGGTCAACCAAAATATCGTTCTGTTTGAGGAGGTGCCCCAAAATCTGAACCTCTCTCAACCAGAATTCACACATGGAGAATTTGACATAAAGCCTATCCATCCTCAAAACCCCAAGAATCTCTCACAGATGCTGCTCATATTGTTCCCTAGTTTTCGAACATACTAGAATGTCATCGATAAAAAAGATCACATATTGATCCAATGTGGGCCTACACACCCGGTTCATGAGGTCCATGAACGCCACCGGTGTGTTGGTGAGCCCAAAAGGCATCACCACAAACTCGCAATGCCCATAACGAGTTCGAAAGGCCGTCTTCTAAATATCCTACTCCCGTACCCTCATCTGATGATAGCCGGAATGCAAATCAATCTTGGAAAGCCAAGACGCCCCTGAAGCTCATCAAAAAGATCATCTATCCTCGGCAAAGGGTAACGGTTCTTCACCGTCAGCTTGTTTAGTTCCCGATAATCAATGCACATCCGGTGCGAACCGTCCTTTTTCCTAATGAAAAGGATCAGAGCTCCGCACGAGGAATTGATTGGTCTAATGAACCCTTTCCTCAAAAGCTCCTGCAGATGAGAGGATAATTCTGCATCTCAGGAGGTACAAGACGATATGGTGCCTTGGTGATCGGTGTCGCGCCCGGAACCAGATCAATCTGGAACTACACCTGCCTTTCAGGAGGCACACCCAGTAACTCCTCGGGAAAAACATCAGAGAAATCACACACCACCGGAACATCAGAAACAAAAGTCGATCCCTTCTTCTCAACCCGATTATCCACCACATAAGCTAGAAAACCCATACATACATGATGTAAAATCAGCGTTGCCCCGACGGCAGAACAAAGGCTGATCCCCATCTAGTACCCTCGCCATATATAGTCAACACTCCCCTACTAGGATCCCAGACTGTCACTAACTGGCGCTCGCAGTCGATTAGAGCCCCGAACCGGCTCAACCAATCCATACCCACGATCACACAAACATTCCACATCGAGATAGGGATGAGGTCTATCAGATATCCAATCTCAAAAATCTCTAACACACAACCCCGGTAGAAACCAGAAGCTGAAACAGGACGCTCATCAGGTATCAAGACCCTTAGGGGCCTGTTCAACACCTCTCGCGGAATACTAAAACCGCATCTAAAAGATGATGAAAAAAAGACCGACTCACACTCGAGTCAAATAGCACAAGCACATGCACAAAATTCACAAGGAACATACCTACATAATTGACAAAATAAGCAACATAAAGAAATCAACAGAAATATAACAAATACATACCAGCCACGACATCTGGAGCTGCGCGGGCCTCCTCTGCTGTCAACTGAAAAGCTATGCCCCGAGCTTTTGGTTCCTCGGCCTTCCCCTGCCGACCATCCGTGATATGCAGTTTTGCTGGGGCAAGAATCTGAACCGCCCTAGATGCAAGCTGTGGACAATCGGTCTTCACGTGGCCCGTCTGGTTGCATTTGAAACAAAATCGAAATCCATTGGGGAATTCCCTATCCAAATGCCCCTCCTTGCCACACAGGTAGCAAGCCGAACCGGACTGACATGGTCACTCATGAACCTTGCCGCACTTCCCGCAAGTACGGCCCTTCTGGCCTCCACCTCTCTGATCAGCGGACTTAGCCCTCTTAGTCGCTAACTGTGACTGCATTGGCCTCTTGTCCCTACCCTGGGCCAACCTCTCCTCCCTAGTCTGAGTCTCCAGCTCGATCTCTCTCTCCTCTTGGCATTGGTCTACAGCTCAGCCAATGTCCTATACGCTATGTTCACCAAAGACTCCCTGATATCCCTCCTCATAACACTCAAATACCATGCTACATGGGCTAGCTCTGTCGATACCTGTTCAGGGCAAAACAAAGCCCTCTCATGAAACTTCCTGGTGATCTTAGTCACTGTCTCTGTCTTCTGCTTAAGAGACAGGAACTTCTGGGCTAACCTTTACCACTCAACTACGGGCACAAACTCATCCCTGAACATCGCAGTAAACCTCTTCCAAGTCATCACAACATGTTCTTCAGGCATGTAGTCAGTAGTCACAAACTTCCACTAGTCCTTCGCTCCCAAGCGAAGCAGGTTCAATGCGAATCGAACCCTCAAATTCTTTGGACAGGAGCAGGTATAAAAACATCCCTCAAAATTAGAGATCCATCTCATAGTGGAAATCGAATCCTGGGTCCCATCAAACTCGGGTGGCTTCGTGTTGGTGAACTCCCGATACCACAACGAATCATCCCCTGCGGTCTCGCAGCAGCAAGAGCTGCAGTGGCTGCAACAGCTTCAGCCTCAGTAATAGCGGCATAACGCTCATCAAAGGTCTCAATCAGCATGCTCTTAATAGACCCAAAGATCTCTTGGATAGCCTATTGTATTTCCGCGGCCACCTCTGCGGCAACAATCCCATGAATCTCATCATCATTGGCACTTGGCCTCTCAGGGTCGTTGGAGCCTGAACCTCGGGTAACCACCATACTGAGATGCATAAGAAAATCATCAACACAAGCTAAACACATACATCAAATCACACCCCCTACAAGCTCTCTAGTCGCTCGAGGTCATTCCCCCGAGCCACGTACGGATTCGGTGCTTTCAGTAGTACGGGCCCAATACTACCTTCCACACCAATCCGTATTCGTCTCGCATCGTACCCTCGAGACCCCAAGAACCCTACTTCTTCATATCAGCTATAGAATCGCCCTATTGGTTCCTGAGAACCTCAAACATACGTCTATATACTAGTTCTAGACCACTCCCAGCATTGCTCTACCTCACAAGATCTCCGTTGCCCTCGCTATTTGCCTCACGTACGCCAATTGTACATAGTAAGAGACTCGATAGACATTCGAATAAATGATCCTACCTCAAATCCACAACCAAACAAGGAATAGGAAGAAAGGATAAATCAGACATTCTAAGGCTATAAAATCCTAACTATGTAGAACTATAAAGCGTACACCAAGCAAATAGATAAGGTAGGTTCAATCCCATAAGGAATAAACTCCTAGGCTCAAGCATCAGGCAACATTTATACTGTCTCAACAAGATTCCTTAGCCTACCCCTAGCTAGCATGCAATCCTATTTGCTTATGGTACAACATATCTGCCCTGCAATACTAAAATGAAAACTGAGGTATTTTAGGAAACTGCCACTCGAGCGCTAGTCGATTGTACATACTGATTCTCTGGGTTTTTCCTATTGTAAAAAGTCTTCATCTCTTGTTAAGTTATTATAAATGATCGAACCCTTAGTTTGAGTTTGGAGTCAACAAAAGGTTCATCCAAATCCCTAAAACCAGGGCTCTGATACCAAAACAACAACTGCAAGCACAAAGCTTAATGAGTTCCCCAAGATACCACATATAACACATCATAAGTAAATAACTATGGGTTATCTGCAACCCAGGGACTATCAACAATCCCTATGAGCTAACAACACACTCGTAGGGTTATCTGCAACCCCCGGTTGGGTATCAGTAGCCTCAGTCAAACAAGTATCATATCAACACATAACATAACATAACAGCTAGACCCAGCTGGCCATAATATTACAGATATCCTACCATACAGGTAAGAGTAAGTGAGGAGACTCACCTGATACTGATGACACGAAAACCTAGCACCTCGGATCTAGACTCCGCCTATTCAGCCACATAAATTAAACTTAATTAATAATTAAGGCCCACTACTACCTCACGAGTCCAAGTCCACAGTTAATCCCACTTAGGGCAAAAAGGACCATTTTGCCCCTCTCTAGGTCCAAACCCTAGATTTTGACCAAAAGGTCAAAATCAGCAAAAGTCAACAGAAAGTCAACTCGAAGCCAACACCCAACGAGTATCCTAAGGTTGGGCATACAACTGGCTAAGCATGCGACAGGGTATTTCTGGCCTATGTTGCACATACCTGGGAATACGCACGATGTACTCCTCAGACTCCCATTTCCTTACTTTTTGGTCTTAATTCATTAAGACAAACACCCTGTCTATAGATCTGAGTAATTCAAGGTCTCCTAAACCATAAAGTTATGGGCTTTGAGCCTTTGCATTGCTAGATGAGGCTAAAACATCATTTTATCCATAAAAAGGTGATTTACTCATGCATGGGGTCAAAGGAAGGATCAAGTAACCATTTGTATTAGCCTAGAAGCCCAAAAATGCATAAAAGGACATCTCAAACTCTCTAAAGAGTCCCAGCTCGAAAAGGTTCCAACTTTGGGAGACTTAAGCTCATAAATCTTACACTAGAAAGATCTTGAAGAACAATAGCCAAGGTATAAGCTTTATACCTGAAAATGATGCATGAAGATGGGTAGTTTATGGATCTTTAAGATGGATGGCACCTTCTTCTTCTTCTCTAACTTTCTTCTTCAACTACAAGAGTCAAGAATCACTTAAAACTTGAAAAATCACACTCACAAGCCACATACTCGAGATTATGGGATTAGAGAAGGTTAGAGGCTGATAAGGGTGGCTAGAAATGAGACCATCATGTTCTTTATATAGGGACATTAGAAATATTAGGGTTTTGCATCTGAGCCTAGTACGCCCAACATACCAAGGGGTACGCCCAATTTACTAGGTGACCTCCGCAATCCTGCATGGTGCATGAGTACCTTGCGCGTACTCATGCGTACGCCCCACGTACTGATTTGCTAAGTTTACACATTAAGGGATATTTATGGCATATTAAGACAAGATTCAAGGGTGCCAAAATGTACCTTATTTCAGGATGTTACACTGTCTCTAGAACAAAGGATTTAGGACATAAATATTCCAAGAAACAAAAAATTAGGAAATCTCCAATTCAAGTCAACAAGATGAAATCTTGAAGACTATAAATGATGAGAAAACTATTGTTCAAATCCTTAAGAGACCTTTCATTCTTATAAAAATCACTTCATCCTGTCCCAAATAACAAAAAACTGTTTTAAAGTTAAGCATTGTCTCTAAAGAAAAGGGAAAAGAGAAAATCAATGTGCCTAAAGAACAAGATCTAACCACAGTCCATTCTACAAAACCAAAAGTGGTTAGGTTTACAAATGATGAGAATGAGAAAAAGAACAAGAAAATACCCAAAACAAGTCAACTCACAGGAATACTAGACACACCAGTCCTCCCAAGACATCAAAGGCTCAAAAAACATCTTCTTCAAATCATGATTTCTCAAACACTGGATTTCCTCACCAAACTGGAAATCACAAAGAAAATAATTTCAGACCTAAGAAGTATCATGATCTGTCTAGAATGATGAGACCTACTCCTACCAACTCATTCATGTATCTGAATAACACTCACCCCATGAGTTCTATTCTTAGTCCATTTTTTGGTTTTAATCCATTCATTGGAGGGAACCACATGTTTGGGGGAAGCCCCAGGTTTCCAATGATTCATTAGTTTGGGGAAAACTTTTAATTTCCTATGTATGATTCAAAATATTCTGTTGAGAGCCTTTTATCTGTCAATTTTTACACTGAAGATCTTGCTTTTTATCTAATTGTTCTTTGTTTTACATGATAGACATAAACCATTACCTAGTGGATTTTAGGTTTATGAATATTTTGTGTTCTCCTTAGACAGATTTCTTTGAAGACCAAGTGCAAACGTGTAAGGGAGACCGGTGTTTAAAATCGTCAAAATGATTATTTTTCCTTTTTGTTCATCAGTCTTAATATTTAGGGAGGGGGGGGGGGGATTGTTAGATGTTAAAATGTTTGAAATATGAACTTTTTATTTTGACCTAAAAGTTGTAGGGTTTTTCAGATTTTAAAACCTAGGACTATAAGACTACTGGGTGTGGCAACATGTTATCATACCCAAAAGGTACCACCTCATCATCCTAATCATACATTAGTGTTATAACATAAAATATGTAAATGGGCAACACCAAATAACATGTGATAACACCCCATATGTTCTATTTCTTTTTTCTAAGTTTTTTTGAGTTTTTTTTTTTTTTTTTTTAATTTCTATTTTTCTATTTTTTTTTTGTTTTTTTATTCATGTCATAATAACACATCTAATTTAATTAAATTATAAATTAAAAATAATATTTAAAACACAAATAAAATTTTTATAAATCCTAAATTACATTTTTTTCCTAAATTATTCATCTTCGGTACCATCATATATATGATCTGCCAAGTCTTCTTGAAGTTGTTTGTGTTTTCGTTGGTCTTGAATATCAACGACTCTATGTAAGTATCCCGTTGTCCCTGGTTGAAATTACACGTGTCTAGGTTCTGTAGCCGAATATTCTATAATATTCCGTCCTTTATCTTCAATCGCAATGTTATGCATTATGATACATGCATACATAATATCTCGTAGAGTATCCAAGTGATATGGTCGTGCCGCATGTTCAACTATGTGCCATTTTGATTTTAGAACTCCGAAAGCACGTTCCACGTCCTTACATGCTCCTTCTTGTCTTCTCTTGAATTCTTTTTATCTCATGGTTCTATCGGGTGTCGAAACGCCTTCACAAACGTGGAATATGGTGGATATATTCCATCCGTGAGGTAATACCCAAACTTATACTCATGACTATTCACTGTGAAGGGAGCATCCAATGCTTTTCATGACAAAAGATCCTCAAATATTGGTGACTGATCAAGAACGTTTACATCATTGTTGGAACCCGTAACCCCGAAAAAAGCATGCCAAATCCATAAGTATTCTGAAGCAACAATAGCTAATGCCAACGAAGGCGCTCCATGATGGCCACTTGTGTATTGGCCTTTCCACGCCACAGGACAATTTCTCCATATCCACTTTGTGTAATCAATGCTTCCAAGCATACCCGGAAAACCATGTTGTTGTTCATGCGTCGCATATAGTTGTTTCATATCCTTCAATGAAGGTTTACGCAAGTATTTGTCACCGAAGGTTTCAACAACATCTCTTACCAATCTATACAAACTTTCTCGTGCTGTTCGCTCCGACATTCTCATATAGCCATCGATAGAATCGGGCGACTCCCCCATAACCATAAGCTTGATTGCAGCAACACTTTTCTGCAAACTTGTGAAACCTCGCTTACCTCTTGCATCATAACTCATTTGGAAAATTCATACCTAAACATATATTTAATTGATGAAAAAACGATTATCTAAAAACTGTATAAAAACACATATATTTAAGTGTATTTATTTTATCTAAAAACGATTATTTAAAAATCGTATTTACGATACCTGCTTTCCAATGCATTGACTATCCGTTGAAACACACTTTTTTGCAAACAAAATCTTCTTTTGAAATCGTTAGGTTGGTAGGCACAATTATCCGCAAAATAATCGTTGACTAGACGTTTATGCTCTTCTTCACGATCTCTGTTTAACGTCGCACGTATTGTGAGTAGTGAAGTTGACTCTGGCTATAGTAGCACGTCCATTGAAATATTGGTACATCGTACTCACAAATATATCGTCGTCGTCGTTATCATCGTTGAATGGATGGAAAGGATCAAAGGGATCCATTTTTTTGTTTTGAATTTGAGAGAAATAGATGCATTTTGTAGGTAAAAATGAGTAAAATATGTGTATTTATAGTATATAAAAATGGGACTTTTTTTTTGGTTTGTGACCATTTAACAACGTTCTAAAATATGAACGTTTTGATCGAAACTAGCAATCCAAACCCCGTTGCAATCACATAACGCCAAATGATGCATAGCTGGAGCGGTATGCTAGCTGTTATGGCGGCGCTATTGGTGTCCACATCGGATTAACGAGGTAGGACGTTGCTCGTACCCGATAGTCTAAGGTGTTGTTTGTTTTTTGGAAAAAAACCTCTTCAGACCTTTTATTGTTGCGCGGCGCAACACACGCGCAACTAGGGGTGGCAATTGATGGCACGGCATGACAAAAATACACGACACGAAACGAAATTGAGACGAAATTGAAAGTCGAATTCGTGTTCGTGTCGGGTGTAAAAAACACGACGTCGTGTTGTGTCGTTTTTGTGTTCAAAATTTAACACGAAATTGACACGATTAACATTTTTTCGTGTTTTTCATGTTTGTCGTGTTATGTATGAATAAATATTAATTAAATACATTAATTGTTATTTCATGTTATGTTTGTCGTGTCGTGTCGTGTTTGTCGTTTTTTAATCGGTTTGTTTTCGTGTTAGTTCAAAAAAACCCGAGATCGTGTTACATAAAACCTTGTCGTGTCGTGTCAGACAAAAACACGACACGATGACCCGATTTGTCACCCCTACGCGCAACACTTTTCATCTTGCAACTGTTTATTTTTCAGAAGTCTTCGGATTAAAAAATCTCTGCGCGTGTTCTTCTTGGCGCAACACTTGTTTTGCCTCTTCCTACATCTTCCAACCTCTTATTCTTCTTTTTTTTCTTGCTAAAATATTGATTATATACTGCTGAAATCTTATTTCACATTTTTTATCGTTTTTTTGTTTATTCTTGTTGAATTTTTTTATATTGAATAATAATAATTTGTTGATGAAATATCATTATTTTATGCTAAAATATATTTATTTTTTGTTTAAATATCATTATTTTTTGCTGAAATATCATAAATTCTTACCGAAATGTCATATTATTAAAATTTCGGATTATAAAATCAGTTTATTTTAATTTTTTAATATCTGCAACAACATGCAAATGTAAAAAAAAAAAACAAAGAACAAAAAAAAAAAAAAACGTTTCTTATTACAGTCTACAGCCATTTGATCCACCTCTTCTACTGCAGAGGGTTGCAGAGATGGTCCACAGACTTTATGGATTTTTGTTTTAAAAAGACAAACTAACACCTAAATAGTTTAAGTTATTTTTTATTTTAGAGAGCCCCTCCTTGTCACTTAGATTGTTGTTTCTGTCTATATGACAGAGAAAGTGAAATTTCATCTTTTACAGGTAGGGTTTCTTTATTGTAATTAGATATACTGATTATATAAATAAATAAATATTTCACCAATTTAAAATTTATTTGAGATTGATTCATCTAATGTTATTAATTTCTACATTGTCATCTGTGAATCTGGGTTCCTAAAGACCAATTGTATAAAAATTTCAATAGTTGTCTCTATTTTCGAAGACCACGTAGACCAACTACATAATTTTATCTTTTATAATATAAAATCATAAACATTAATTTGAACAGTAAATTCTTTAGAATAAAAGTTAACCAACAAAGAAGCAAAGTTGCAAAAAGCAGTTCCCTTTATAACATAAAACAAACCCAATTCGCAATAGTAAAAAAAAAAAAAGTTATTAAAAACACCACAAAAAAGGGTGAAAAGGGGAGTGTTTTCACTTTTCACTCCCAATTAGTCAAACCCAATTCGGCGACCGACAAAGTTGATCACCACCACGGCGATGTGGAGACACATACGGGCAGCCCGGAATCGAAAGGCTCCGAATCGCCTGCCCTTTCAACCCTCCTCCACCACTTCCACCGCCCTGATTGCCGCCCATATGCACCGCCTGAAAATACGGCGACGAACATGCCATATCCTTGAGATTCACGAGAGGTTTCAAAACTTCATAAACATCGCTCATTAAGGGTCGAGCTTTTGGATCACGATTCAAGCAAAGCGCAGCTAATTGAGCGGCTTTTTGTGCACCTCTAACGGAGAATCGACCTTCGAGAAGTGGGTCCATTAATTGGTAGAACCGCCGTCTTTCTCCTAGATATGGTCTTGCCCATTCTACAAGGTTGTGTTCTCCGGTGGGTCGGTTTTTGTCCATGGATCTTCGCCCGGTTATCATTTCGAGTAAAACTACTCCGAAACTGTATACGTCGCTCTTTGATGTTAGGTGACCTGACATTTGTTGGATTGTTAATGTAATTTCATTTTCATGTTCATCTAATTTTAAACAGATTTGTAAAATGGTTATTTACTCATTTTTCATATAAACAGACATCTGTTATTCAATCTCGCTTTCAAAAACAGAATGAAAAAAATAGTAATTTATACAGATTAAGATAAGATAAAGATAAAGAGTCATTTGTTATTAACATAACATTTAGACAGAGGACAACATGGTCATTTACTCGTTTCTTTGAATTTAGATAAACAGTCATATGTTCACATTTTGATAAAGCCAAGGTCATTGGTTATTCAGCATCAAAGGGTAAAATGGTCATTAATCATAGGAATGAATATACCTGTCATCACATATTCGGGTGCAGCATAACCATAAGTTCCCATCACACGAGTCGATACGTGTGTCTTATCTCCTTCAGGACCATCTTTAGCAAGTCCAAAATCAGATAGTTTTGCGTTATAATCCTAAAACAAAAATCATGCTAAAAACAATTAATATTTATCAATCATAAAGATGAATATCATAAATAAATAAATAAAAAGTTAAAAGCTACAAACCGCATCTAGTAAAATATTCGATGTCTTAAAATCTCGATAAATAACGGGTCGTTCGGCTTCCTCATGAAGAAAAGCAAGACCCTTTGCTGCACCTAGAGCAATTTTCATTCTAGTCCCCCAAGGTAGTGGCAATGATCCTGTCAAAATACAATAAGATGTGTCAAAATACAATAAGATGTAGGGCCCGTTTGTTATAGTACAGGACAAAACAGGTTGTACTGTGTTTGGTTGCAGTGGACTGGAACCAATGTCAATAGGACAAAAATTTCCACCGAAAAAAGCATGGGACAAAAAAGGAAGAATTTATTGTCCAAGCCAAAAAAGTGTGACAAAAGTTGCACACAAAAAGTTGGGAGAGAGACTTGCTTGTACAAAAGACATTAATGTCCTCCTCATTCTCATTGAAAGCAAGCCTAGAAAGGTAGTTCGTGTGTAATTTGGCCTTAATTTGATAAGGTAATATGAAAATCTTGAAAAGGGTTAAACACAAGAAAAAGCAATGTATTTTCATTGATGTGTTTACTATAGCATCCTACTTTCGTTTTTACCTATTACACCATTGTACTTTGAAAAATCTACCAAATACAAAGCAATTTTCACCTCTAATGAGAAATAAATGAAAGTACAATACTATAATCAGTTAGATTTAATTCCAATAAATAAAAAAAACGTAAGTAGGATTCTGTAATAAACAAATAAATGAAAGTACATTGCTATTTCTTGCATATAACCCTCCCCCGAAAAAAAAAGTGTTTTCTTTAATAATCGTGTATAACATAAGAAAAAAGAATCACATACTTCTAAAAAGATGGTTTTCAAGGCTTCCACGAGGCATAAACTCGTACACAAGCAATCTTTGATCATCCTCAATGCAATAACCGATCAATTTAACCAAATTCGGATGCAAAAGATCACCAAGAAAATTAACTTCCGCCTGCCACAATTTCAACATCAATAAAACCCATCAACCATAATAAATAATATACAAAAAAAAAAAAAACATAGTTTAAAAAAATAAAAATATTTTAAAAAAAAAAGGGTCATACGAGCCATTCTTTGTGACCCTGAAGTCCATCATGATTGAGGGTCTTGACCGCAACGGATAATCCTATCCCGGGCTTCACGGGTGTTGTCCCGTTCTCATTGATCCATCCTTTGAACACACAACCAAATCCACCCTCACCAAGAAGGCTTTCGGGTCTAAAACTCCTTGTAGCCGATTTAAGCTCATTGAAATTAAATTTTCTAAGTTGTGATGCAATTTTTAGATCCTCGGTTGCATTTGGAGTTGATGGAGTGCTTTCCGTGTTGCTAGTGGTTGCAGATGAAGTCGGGTGGACAACGTGTTGATCCAAAATTTTGTTGTTTGTAGATTTACTTTCAACTTGTTCATGTAATAAACACAAAATCAAGGGACAAAATTAGTCATATAGATAAATTCGGGGTGGTATAAATGTATAATAGTATATTCGTAACTCAGCAGTTGCAGTGTGAGAGTTTTAATTCCAATGTGGACTGGGCTCCTTGTAGAAACTGGCCACTTACAGTGGGCCGCCATGTACCTGATTTACATCTGACATGATGGGACAGTACGAGTGTGGGCCACAGCTTTTAGGGGTTATGGAAAAGTAACTTTTTTGCGGAAAAGAATTCAAAGGCATATTTTTGGTTTAGATCATTTCCATAAAAAGATATGAATTTCTTTTATTGGAATCTAGAGTGATTTCATGTTCCGAAATTATCTAAAAAGCATGAATAATAGAAGAAACTTTGAACACATAGTCGACATAATAAGAACATAACATAACATACTTTCACTTCATTTCTAATTTGGTTACTAGACTTTAACATTGTACTATAATCACTATACTTATCAAGATTAATATTTTGGGTAATTTCGGACAAATGTGACATGACATAAAACTGAATGTTTTTCTATTGGCAAACTACAAAAAAAAAAACATTATAATTGCAATCTTGCAGCTTAACCAGTTAACAATTATGTTTTTCAATAAAATCATAAAAGTTTCAACATTTTTCTAGATTAACTATTTTGACCGAATATAAGTAACATGTCAAGATGGTTAATTTTAAAAAATACAAGTGAAACCTAATATAATTGGAACACATAAAACATTAGTGAATAAATTACAAAAGTGCCCAAAATATAATTATTTTTTACTAATTTTCCTTTTTTCTTTAGAAAAGCCGATGGTTTTGGAAAGTTGAATGCTTTTAGTAATGATAGTGACTGAATTAGAAATGAAGTGAAAGTGTGGTGCTTTTTTATTGAAATTTCCCCTTTAAAGAATGACAATTCTCTACAAATGGAAACCATTGAATACAAGATACACTTGAAATGCATAAATTGGATATGATCACAAGAACTTGGACAATTAGAATCAAAACAAGCATAATAGAAGCAATTGAAGTAGATTTCAAAACAAATATTGAGTTATTAATTTGGTCATAAAGAAATTTGCTAAAAATTTCATACCATATGGAACGCTATTCCCACAAATGGAGTTCTCCACTTTAGACCTTGTGGAAATGCATCTCCCCAAGAATCTGAACCTAATCCAACACCCTCGTATCTCAATCTCGTCTTCTTTCTTCCTACTTTCCTCCATTTTATCCACACTCAAAGTTCCTATCTTTTCAGGCATTTTTCTTCCGAAAATCCCCTAAAAGATTCGACTAATAAACCCCATAAGTCAACAAAGATTCTACACTTCAAACGGAATTCTTGGAAAAGACCCAATGTGGTCCGAAATTCGTTACGCTATCAAGCATTATCAAAAACCAGAAGCAAGCGTACAATAAATGAGAAAACAAGTGATACCCAGATGAGAAATTAGGTTGAAAACTCGAAATGAGCCCGGAAATGATCGAATGGGTATGCGACAGATCACAAAACTGTCATGCAAAACAAATGACAGAGAAAAAAAAAGTGTAAAAGAAGGCTTCGAGAACCCTAAAGCATCAACAAACTAAAGGGTAAAAGAGTTAAGATGAAAAATGCAGCCTTTTCTTGATACGGACATGATCAAATAGAAAAGGGGTATACATAATTAGATATGAATGTAGATTTTTTGAGTGTTTAGTAAAGAAAAGCATAAGGGTGTTTTCCTTTTAACCTTTTTCAAGAAAAAGAGGAGACGACAGGGGGAGTTATCGATGAGAAGCAATAAAATCAAGATGAGAGAGATAGTGAAGAGAATTTATGTGAGATAGGGGAAACGTGCGTTTCGCGTGAAATGCAGGGGAGAGGTAGGGAAGGACTGGATAATGTGGACAGAGGGAAAAGAGATGAAAGGAAAACTACAGGATGCTTGACAAAATTACACCTATAAGAATAGAGGACATTTATTTTAACCCCTAAATCTTAAATAAATTCCTTTCAATCCCATCCAACCTATAATTATTTATATTTTTTTATTTAAAGTTATCAAGAGGGTCATCACTCTACCAATTAAAAATATTGTCATGTTATGGGCGCATTATTATTATTTCTACCATTTTTCATGACAATTCTTTTTAGACCATATGGTGTGGACAATACCGTTGACGTTTTTATTGACGCGGATGTTCCATAACGTCGCGGTAACAACTAGAACACCCCCCCCCCCCCCCCTCCCAACCCCCCGTTACATCTCGTTGTCAAGAAAACGCCCCACAACTCCTATTCCTCAATTCTTTCTCTCTACTTTTCTTCTTTCTTGGCTTCCGAACGCGTTTTCATAGACAAGCAACACCTTCTTTTGGCGTTGAGGGCATAATGTTCATGTGGCAACGTTATCCCAAGTTGTCCACACCGGATAATGTTAAATGATCATCACTCCACTTCAACATTATCATTTTAATTTTTATTTATTTTAATAAAAAATTTATGCAAATTTACTTTCAATAAGTTAAAAAAAAAACTAAAAATAAATTTACATTAATTAAAAAAACTAGGTCGATAAAAATTAAAAATAAAATTATAGATAATTACTAAAAATAAAAATATATTAACTTAAAAGATTACATTGATAAAATCTAAAAATAAAATTGCATAAAAATATATGCCATATTTTTGGGGGATTTGATTTTTCATTTTGTTGAACGCCTCAAGATCTCTTGCTGAAATATTTGGATTCGGTTCCATGTTCAACATTTGCATATCGGTCTACATTTGTTGTTTGTAACCAACTTTTGTTGCTCGAAACCGAGTTTTACTCTTTGTTGGAATTTCTTATTAAGAAATGTCAAATGTAGATCGAGTTTTGATGCAAACTTATCCGAGAGATATTTAGTGATGTTTGTTCTCCATAATGACCCCTCTCGTCTCGCCTTATCCCTTCCATTCAGTCGTTTCCATGTTACCTCCGGTGGAGACTCCTCGTAGTTTTCAGTTAGATCGACTCTTACACCGACGTCTGATTTCAATATTCTCGACCATTTTGATCCACTAGATTATTAAATATTTTGTTGAAGCTTGTGCAAGCTAACATCAACTCACATTATTTTCTGTTTAGGTCATCGTTGCTCTCATTATATTATGGAATTGTGTTAAAACTTGCTCCCAAAAAGACCCCAAAGATTGATTGTTACCTATTTTAGAATTGTCGAAGACCAATATCCAAGCTTGCGACAAAGTCGCTTCCTCGTCGTCATTCCACTTTTTTCATGTGTTTGAGAACCGTCGTTTTATTTACTTTCGCGATGCTTTTTTCTGGCTCTTGAGTTTTGCCAACAATTATGTCATTGGTGTTGTCAAAAATTTGAGTATTAAAATGTTGTAGTTGAGCTGCTTGTGGTTGTCGGTATTGGAATGAGTTTTGTTAATATTGATTGTGGTTGGATTGTTGGTAGTTTTATTGGTATAAGGATTGTCGAAAGAGGTTTTGTTCGAATGCATTGGGGTTTTGTTGATATTGATTAAGGTTGAGTTGTAGGTAGTTTTATTGATATGAGAATAGTTGATTGTTGTAAAATGGTTATTGATGAATTGGTGTTCCTTGTAGCCGATTCATAAACCCTTGGCTTGAATCATAATTTGGTGTATTTGGAGTACTTAGAGTGTTTGTGATGTTTGAGTATTGATCCATAGATAAAAGAAAAAATAAAAGAAAGATTGTAACAAAGTAGCAGGTGAAATGCAAAAAGATAAAATAAATAAATAAATAATAATAAAATAATGTATTTATAATAGTTTAGATTTAATTTTTTTTTACACATACAAATGGTCTAGTGGTCAACCATCAAAAGACTCATAATTAATCACAATCACACCCCATAACGCCACCCGAGGGTGGTGTTTACGTGCATAATGGGCATCACGTGCCTTCATCACTTCTCCATTCTGGATAGCCTAATATAAATTAAATCCATTAACCTTTTTAACCTTTTAATTTAGTTATTTAAACTATAAAAATAACATCAATTTTTTTAGCATTGAGGCTATAGGAAGTGGGCTCGGTAGGTGCTAAGCACATCCCATCTGGACTTGGCACACACCCCGTACAACGAACTCGGGATGCCAAGTTTGGTGGCTTAACTCGATATGTTTTCGCCGAACTATCTCCTCTCTTACCCATATATCTTCTCCTTCTCTCTTCCCGTTTCTTCCATTCCCTCAGTTTGGCAAAATGAGGTAGATGATGGAGAATACTGACCTGACATCATTCTCTTTAGCCTTAGAAGTCTTTTTATGTCTATATATATATATATATATATATATATATATATATATATATATATATATATATATATATATATATATATATATATATATATATATATATATATATATATATATATATATATATACAATTTTGTTTTTATTATTTAAATGTTTTCTAATTTTTGACTTTTATTTAAATAATTTTTTAATTTTGCTATTTTTGACGTTTTGATTATCGTAATATATATTATTTTCTTTGACGTTTTGTTGTAATACATGGATTTAAATAAAAATACCGATAATTATCAATCATCTAACACAAATGCATCAGAGTTACAATCATACTAGAAATGGTTCATGTGCATATTTATTTAAAAAAAAAGTCTAATTTTTAACTTTTGTTCACATAATTATTTAATGTTGTTCTTTTTGACATTTTGTTTTCTATGCCGATTTGTTGGAATATATGGAGTTAAATGAAAATACAGATAATTATCAATCATCTAACACATTTGTATCAGAGGTACAATCATAATAGAAATGGTTCATGTGCATATTTACTCATCTTTCATATAAAATAGCTTATATGGATGTAATGTCTTACTTGATTTAATTCCAACACCGAGTAATTGTGGGCATTAGGGTCCCTCCATTCAATGTTACTTTACGTAATCGCAACTGTTAACATTTATGTTTGAAATATAAGTGTGTTGATTTCATAACGAGGGATATAACCGATACAGTAAGTATAACGTAATCGTAGCCATTAACATTACTTCCCGCAATGCTTAACATGTGTAATATCACATCATATTTGGAAAATGGTATATATGTCGTATATGATTTCTATTAACACGCCTTAAAATACATGCTCTTGAATTTTCAAACAATTAAAAAGGGATCAAAGAGATAACCGAGACTAAAAGTGAAAATTAAGACGATTAAAAAAATAATATAAAATAAATTCGTTTAAACGTACTTACTAGTATCTTATTATGGGCGTGTTCGGCACACAAATTTTAGAAACTTCTAGCATTTTAAGAAAAAAAATCTAGAAGAAAGAGTTTCATTATACAAGTAGGAGCTTTTATCTGTTGGGCTAATATATATATATATATATATATATATATATATATATATATATATATATATATATATATATATATATATATATATATATATATATATATATATTCGAAAAGTTGCTTCAACTAGCGTTTAACAAGAATTTTTTTTAGTTTTTATCAAATTAACATAAATTCCCTTTAATATATATATATATATATATATATATATATATATATATATATATATATATATATATATATATATATATATATATATATATATATATATATATATATATATATATATATATATATATCATATCCATACTTTTGGTAATTATATTATACAATTGAATAAAAATACATTTTAATAATTATAATATCTTTATTTGAAACAAAATATATCTTATATGATTAAATATAAACGTAGTTTTAACAATTATGATGTCTATTTGAAACAACCATATCAATGGATTTTATAATTTATTAATTTTCATATAATAAATAAATAAATATTTATTATATGAATTTGTTGGACTTATTGTGTTGTGTCATGGGCTCGGTCCTTAGCCCAAGTTTTGTAGCTGGTTTAGGCCTGTCCAACCGTGTATGTTTTTGTTCTAGGGTTTTAGTATTTAAGGTGCATGCATGCATGCATCCTTTGTTAGGAACGCTTTTATTATTTTCTCTCATAAGTATTGTAAACCCTAGCTCGCCTCTACAGTGGAAGTTCTTCATCGAGCTCTGCTAAGGCGTGACTATATTTGAATCATAAGCATTACGTTGATTCCATACTGTGTTCATATTTATATTGTGTTTGGTTTGTTTGTTCATCATCTTTATACCTGTGAAAGATCTAATCGATCTGAGATTTATTCTCATCAATTGGTATCAGAGCAGGAGACTGTGTAATTCATACACATCTCTTATGTCGAAGAAGTTATTAGGGTTTTATTTCGCATTGATTGATATTAATTGAGCCGTCATTCCATATTGAAGTATCTCATTAATTGTCGATCTTACTCTAATCGATAATATTACAAGTCTAATCTTAAAATAGGTAATCGATCAAACGCCATCACAATGTCTATGGATGATTCTCAAACCAATCCAATCAACATCTCCAATAACATTGGTTCAACGGCAAGGATTTCAATCTTGTATACTCAGGATTATGAAGTTTGGACGCATCACTTTGAAGATTATGTGATCGGCTCAGAAGATAATGGGTACTTGATTTGGGAAGCTATCACTGTTGGCCCATTCGCTCACTCAAGCACCTCAAAGATTGTCAAAACTTAGAAGGAGTACAATCAGCTTGTGAATGATGTGAAAGATATTCCTCAAGACGAGAAGGAAAAGTTTCAATGCAACATCAAGGCCTTAAGAATGATTAGGTTTGCTTTGCAGTCAGATACGTTCCGTTTGGTGAGTTCTTGCACTACAACTAAAGAGATATGGACAGGCTGAAAGAATTGTATTCCACTGATGAAGATCTGCAACATTCAATTCAAACTCTGTTGCTTTCTGAATTTGGTAATTTCAAACAAAAGCCCGAAGAGAAACTCGTTCAGGCTTTTGATCGCTTTAATCATCTCTTAAGTAAGATGATAAAGCATTGGATCGAAAGGAAGGTTATTGAACAGAAGGTTACATTCATGAACGGTCTACGACCTGAATGGATGGCTGTAGTATCCACTGTTAAAGCACATGAACAGTTTAAATCGTATTCTCTAGCGAAATTGGTGGGAATTTTGAAATCCCATGAAAGTGTACTGTCTAAGGAAACGAATGTGGTTTCCAGTTTGGGTTCGTTAGCCCTTGTTTCTAAAGGGAAAAGTTATGTTGAAGAAGAAGAGGAACTGGATCTTGCTGACTACGATCTAACCGGTGAAGAGTATGCCCTGATGGTGTCCAACCCTATAAAGTTCATTAAAAGAAAGTTCCCAGCCAACAAGAACCGAAACTGGCAGGGAAGTTATAACTCTGAAAAGGTGAAGGAGGAACCGAAGATAGGTTCGAAGTCAGAAGAGTCCAAGAAATAGGCGAAAATTGGTGGAGACTTAGGATTTGATTGCCATTACTGTGGAGGCAAGCATCACTTCGCCAAAGACTGTATGCTGAAGAAGAAGGCAGAAAAAATAGACGATGATGATGAGGAAGCGAGCCTCCTAAGACGATTGGAGGAGATCAAGAAAAGAAATTCAGTTGCTAACAATAAAACTATGAATGCTTTGATTGTACAGGTGTAACGGCCGTAGATCCGGGCTAGTCAATTTAGAGGCAATAGGGGTCGAAAACGACTTTTCGACAAAATATTATTAAGAATAAATAATCTCAACCAAGTTTTATTATATGTTACAAGGTTTCCGTACATATAAAGAGCGTCAAAATCCGAGTTATAACGAAGAAGTTATGACCCGTCGAAGTTTCGCGACGGAACCGGCACGATACCGGGAGGCATAAATAGTGAATTTACGATAGAGCGAGATTTAGCCTTAGCGATCTAAATGAAATTCATAGAATATGTTAAACCGAGAATGACCATAAAAAGAACGCCCAAATCTGACTTCGTATGAGGAAGTTATGATTTTTCGAAGTTTCAGATTAACAGTGTACAGCCCGAAATTCGAATAATAGATTGAGTGGTTTTTAGCCGAAACGACCTAAACGAGAATCGAAGATCTCATTAATTGTAGCATAACGATAAAAAGACAGACGAAAACGGACGTCGGATGAAGAAGTTATGAGAATTTAACGGACCAATCCTGTCCCGGCCTGTTAATAATATAACTTTTAAAATAAAGTCAAAATTAGCCGACGGAGTCCAAACAAAAGTTGTAGAGTACGTTCCCTCCTTCGCGTGGATATAAAGAACGTCGAAAACGGAGCTCGTACGCAAAAGTTACGAATTTTTAAAGTTAAGTGTGCAATTTGCAAAACCTGATGCAATAGTGATGACGTGGCCAAATCTCGTCCGTTCCTTGTTGACCACGCCTCGCTTCGGATGGTGAAAAATGGTGCAAGGACTACGCCCAACGTAATCTGAGAATGCCCCGCGTAGTCCGAAGGGTGCCTTGAGAATGAGAAGTACGCCCCGCGTCGGAAGAAGTTGCGCCCCGCGTACAGCTGTATCCCTCGGTCCAGAAGAAGACACGTCGCCCCACCGAAGCCGCAACACGTGTTGTATGAACGAAGTGCTACGCCCAACGTAGGTCCAAGGTACGCCCAGCGTACCGAGGCCTCGCAGGCTATAAAAAGGCAGCGAAGGCAGCCGGCTTTTCACACCATTTCTCACTTCTGTCTCTAAAATATTTCTCTCTCTAAGGCCCCAAACCACTCGTAAACCCTAGATAAAATCCCTAGCACCCTAAGGAAGCCCCAAGGCTCCTGGAGTCCCGAGAAAAAGGGTCTTTCGGTTTCGGAAACGCTGCTCCAAGCAAAGCTCGGTTTTGTTTAAAATCCGCTGTAAGTGAGCTACGCTTACGCAACTTTTAATATAGCTTTCAAATAATTATAGTAATGTTATTAGGTCCTTAAAATAATTATTTGGGATATTATTATGAGTTATATTGAGTGTTATTTAACACTTATATAATAATAATAGTAATAATAGTCAGACTATTAATTTGTCGCGGTTATCGTTAGACTAAACCCTAGTGGTATTAGTACTAGGTTTTATCGAAGGAAAATTGTTTTGAGAGTATCGAAGCGCTGTCCGAGTGCTGAGTCACCACCTTTCAGGTGAGTGCATGGTCCCTTTCAGCTTACACATATATATGAAGTATTTTATATAAATTATGTGCTATGTGTGCATATTATCTGAATACTTGCTATCTATGTTGGATGAACGATTTTATACACGTTTTAAATGATTTAAACTGTATATGTATTTTAGATCTACGAAAATGTTGGGGTAAGACATGGGTAGATGTAATAGATGAAATATGAGTTGGATGATAAGTTGAGAGGTGAAATAGACCGTGAGGTGAGGGTGAGAGGTGGACGATGTGAGAAGCTTTTTTCCTAAATGATGGCCCCGTCATTCAGCAGAGTATGGATAACAACCACGAACTATTCTAGACAGTCCAGTGGAACACTAGCAGGCTCGCAACCTGTAGGTGTTGTGAACGATGTGTTCACCGGTGTACTCTAAAAACCCATAAACATGTATTGCGAGTGGACTCTCGAAAACGATACTATCAATAAAACCCTGGCAGATGCGCCTAAAGGACTCTACCGGCAGAAGCACCTAATAGAGAACCTCATAACCCCGTCAGATGCGCCTAAAGGACTATTCCAGCAGATGCGCCCCATAGAGAATGTCACAATTTTGGCAGCTGCGCCTAAGTGATAGAACTAGCAGTTGTGCTTGACAGATGTGTCATTTACAACGATGGAATTCATACCTATTCCTTAGGATACTCCTTAGGAATGAATGAACAAGAAATAGCTGATTCTTAGGGTAGATCCTTAAGAATAAAGAAGATAATAGGGATGGGTAATTGGGTTAACTGTTTGATGATTAAACATAATAATTATATTATTGTGGGTTGAAAACCCTATGTACTCACCAGGTTTCCCAACCTGACCCATTCAGTTTATTTTTATCATAGGTGTTGATATAAAGTCACATTCAACTGAGAGATTTAAAAGAGATGTAGATCACTAGTGTAAATAAATGTAAATTCTGTTTATGCTAATGTTTCTGTATCGACGATGACATCCCAAATGTTTTAAAAGTGAATAAAAATATATTTCTTTAGAAATGCTTTGAAAACGCGATTATCATGTTTTTCTGGGAACAAATTCCGCCATATTTTTATTAAAAGAGATACTCTGATTTTTATAAAGCATAAACAAAATCGGTCTTTTCTGGTCGTAAAAATGAGGATGTCACAACAGGATACAGGTAACCGTGATGAATTCGGTGGCATGGAAGTATGGTCCACGGATTCAGAGGACGAAGAAGTAAGAAAACCCACTCATGGCAAGGCGATGTGGGTGAAAGAAGAACCTGCTGCAGGAAGGTGTTTGATGGTGACCGAAGGAGTATCTCAAATGAGAGGATATACTACTGACGGTGGGCTGGAAGGTAAGAAGGAGCGAGAGGACAGGTGTTTTGCTGCGAAACTTGTTAGTGCACAGATCAACGAATGTGATGAGTTGATCAAGAAGGTACAAATTATTCTTGCTTCTCTGAAAATACCTGTTACTAACTATGAAAAGGAATTGAATAGTTTAAAATCTAAATTTTCTAGTATAAGTAGCAGTCTTACCCAAACCCGTGTCACAAAGTCTAACTTGACTGATCAAATTAGCAGGATATCATCGAAGAGTGAGGAAAGGAGGATGTGGATTGAGCAGAAGGAGAAAGAGTTGATTAGGTCTAAGGATGAATCAATTTATTTGCAACGAGACAATCTTAAACTTTTAAAACATTTAAATGTTTTTTGTTTGATTGCTAAAAGACCTTATTTTAATATCACTCAGTTGCATCTCGATTGTGAAATAGGAAAGAAGATACATCGCAAGATTTTACCCTTCCTTGAGTTAAATGAGGATGAAGTTGATGCCGAAGCTTACAACTGTGAAAACGTTGCATCTTCTGATGAGCTCTCACCTGCATACAAAATTGGTCTTGACAAAATTGAGTC
The DNA here is from genome assembly GCF_002870075.4 of Lactuca sativa. Lineage (NCBI taxonomy): Eukaryota > Viridiplantae > Streptophyta > Magnoliopsida > Asterales > Asteraceae > Lactuca > Lactuca sativa. Next base: position 174,683,222 of record NC_056625.2, on the reverse strand, counting down.
CTACATAAAGTCCAAAGACCATAAGGACATGCTAAAAAATCTGTTAGATGAGAATGATAGATTGAAGTTAAGAACCGAAACTGTATAGAAATTTGACTCATTGAATGCCAAATTAAGTTCAGAAAATAAAATTGATGTTGAAAATGCATCTGAACTTAATGAGGATGATGATCTGAGTGAAATCTTTGTAGAGGATTTGGTGGACTATTCAAAATTTGTCAAAAGCGAACCTGAAACTCACAAAAATCTGATTTTTGAAAATTCTGTTGAGTTCGCTCGCTCGTCAACAGACAAGACCAAAATTCTCAAGGAAAAAGTCGTTGTGTATCAAAAGGTACAAACCACTCCAAATCAAGTCTACACGGTTCCAGGAGTCACTCCACAACAAACAACAGAACTGACTGCTATGGTGGAAGAAGATAATGCAGCTGGATGTGATGAGTTCTTCTGGTCAGCACCAATAGACAACGCTGATGAGACAAAAGGCCTATCTCAGAAAACGTCTTGGAGAGTGAAGGGTAGGTACGTGCCGGAACCACTTAATGAGCCTACAAGATATGATGTGCCAAGCCCAAGTGGCACAAAAACATCTTTGGACGAACCAGTGCAGACTACCAGTGAAACATCTTCATCAAAGAGCGAAAACAATGCTCGTGTTCCAAAGAAAAAGGCCAACATCCATAAAAATTCAAAACAGGTGGCAGATCGAAAACACTAATGAAATCTGAGATACAAGAAGAATCTCTCAGAAAGAAAACAGTTTTGGAGATCTCAAAATCGTCATTACGTTAGGTATGAGAGGACGCATAAGTCTTAAGGAGAATCAAGAAGCAAGCGAAAGAGTAGTTTCGGTCCACAGGAAGATAGCAACCGAAAGGAGAGCTTCGGTCCTCAGAACATCAGCAACGGAAAGAACGGTTTCGGTCCTTAGAATGACAGCAACCGAAAGAGTGGTTTCGGTCCTCAACACAATATCAACCGAAAGAACGGGTTCAGTCCAAAGTTCAATCAGAAGAGCAAAAGGGAAGAGTGTTCCCGTTCTCAACCAAGGAAGAGTAATAATCAACGATCCAAAATCTTTTCTAAACCCTATTATTCTCATTCCAATTCTTATCCTTCAAAAGATTCAAAAGGAAAAGGAAATAAGACTTCCAAGAAGAAACCCTAGCCGATTTTGGTGCCTCCTAGCCTCTCTCTCATAATCCTCCATTGTTCTTGGTGTTTGTGACTTGTTAGAGGTATCACATTTGAGCTACTAAGCTCATGAAAGGCCAAGTTCTACAAGATACAACAAAGAGGTATTCATCTAACTTGTTTAATGTTGTAAATCTCAAAAGTGTATGTTAGTTAGGGTTCATGCTTTGGATAATATGAAAATTGAATGTATAACTTGAGAAAAATTAGATCCAAAGCATTAGGGTTGTATGTGCACCATAGGATTGTTATAGTGCTCAAAACCCATCAAAAGTGAGCCGCCAAAGGAGTTCCAACTGGCTTGGATTGATCACAGTTGAAGGACTACATAACTTTCTTAATGTACTTTTATTAAGAAATACATAACCATCGTGATCTTCTGTCCCTTTGAATCTCCATCCTGAGTATCTTCTTTGCTGCTCCCAAATCCTTCATCTCAAATTCATTCTTTAGGGTTGCCTTCAAGTCATTTATTCCAGCCATGTCTTTAGCTGCAATGAGCATATCATCAACATATAGCAACACATATATGTAGGAATTTGCTGACAATTCCTTTGAGTAAACATAATTGTCAAACTGGTTTTGAGAGCCATTTGAGATCATGAATGAATCAAATCTCTTGTACCATTGTCTTGGAGACTGCTTCAAACCATGCATGGATTTTTTTCAGCAAACATACATGATCCTTCTTGGAATGAAGGAACCCTTCTGGCTGGGACATATTAATCTTCTCTTTTAAGTTCCCATGAATAAATGCAGTTTTCACATCAAGTTGTTCAAGCTCCAAATCAAATGCACTTACCATGGCCAAAAGAACCCGAATTGTCTTGTGGTTCACAACTGGTGAGAACACCTCATGATAATTAATTCCTTCTTTCTGAGAGAACCCTTTTTCCACCAACCTTTCCTTGAACCTAGCTGGTTCAACTCCTGGTATCCCTTCCTTATTCTTAAAGATCCACTTGCATCCCATTGGCTTTGCTCCCTTCGGTAATGGAACAAGATCCCATGTTTCATTCTTCTCTAAAGATTGCATTTCTTCATTCATAGCCATCAACCAGTCATTTGCTTTCTTACTCGCCACAACCTCCTTATACGATTGAGGCTCCTTTGTGTTAATGTCTTCTCCAGTTGCTAAAGCAAAAGCAACGGAGTCAAGTTCACCTGAATTCACACATCCCACATATCTATCCGGTTGTCGAATGACCCTCATTGATCTTCTCTTTGATATTGACTATGACCTATCATCCTTCCCAACATCAGCACCACTCGACGAAGATCCCATGGGTTGCTCTTAGGTTTCATCTTGTCCATGTTGTTCACTTCCGCCTTGATCTTTGTCACTTATTACAACTCTGTCTGGAGTTTGAGTTGCAAAATCCACTTTTTGGCTAGCACCCTGATGTTTGTTCCATGCTTGACTTGTACCACCTCCCTGGTTACCCATGGCAGATTCATCAAAGGTCATATCTCTGATCATGATAAATTTAGGAGTTCTTCCTTCTTCTGTACACCACAACCGACAACCTTTTACTCCTGTTGCATATCCTAGAAATATGAACTTCATTGCCCTTGGCTCAAGTTTACCATCATTCACATGAGGATATGTGGGACATCCAAATATACGTAAACCATAACAGTTAGAGGGTTTCCCAGACTATACCTCTTGAGGATTCTTCAAGTCAATAACAGTTGATGGTGATCTGTTCACCAGATAGCAAGCAATATTAACTACTTTCGCCCATAATTGCTTGGATAAGTTAGCAAATATCCGAATGCTTCTTGAACACTACATGAGTGTTTGGTTCATCCGTTCTGCCACTCTATTTTGTTGTAGTGTGTGTTGTACATTACAGTGTGTCGCTATACCTTTTGCCTGGCAGAAATTGTCAAACGAAGCATTGTAGAATTCCAACCCATTGTCAATTCTCAGAGTCTTGACCTGTTTTCCAGTCCTTTTCTCAACCATGGTCTTCCACTCCTTGAACTTCCTAAACACCTCATATTTGGTCTTCATAAAGTACAACCAAACCTTCCTTGAATAGTCATCAATGAACGTCACAAAGTATGGGCATCCTCCTTGAGACTTCACTAGTAAAGGACCCAACAGATCTGAGTGAACAGACGCTAGGATTTCCTTGCTTGTGTGTTGACCGGTTTGCGATGCTTTACCTTAACGCAAGCTTCAAAAAACTTTATCTTTCCGGTAACCTCTCCACCAAGCAATCCTTGTTTACATTGAACGGACATGCACTTCTCACTTATGTGCACCAACCTACGATGCCACAACTCTGTCTTGTCATCACCTTCATTCAAGGATTGGGAGATAGCCACCGTTCCCATAACTGTATTGCCTTCTAGGATATAGATCCCTCCAAGATTCATCTTGCCTTTCATTATAACCATAGATCCTTTAGTCACTTAGACCCAGTCACCTTCACCAGCATACCTCATCCCATTCTTAGCTAATGTGCCAAGAGAAATTAGATTCTTCAGAAGTTTTGGAACGTACCATCAATCTAACTTCCTGACTATGCCACCATGCATCTTGATTTGCACCATGCCACTACATTTGAAACTACTCACCCAATCATCACCCATTTTGACAGTTCCATCCCACTCTTTGAAGGAGTTGAACCAGTCATGATTATACGTCATGTGATATGATGCTCCAGAATCCAATACCCAAGCATCAGCAAAACTTGATGTACATACAGTTAGTACATCACCATCGTCACCTATATTAGAACTTTCCTGACTACAACAACAGTGTTATTGCTGCTTGATTCACTCTTGGACTTCCCATTCTTTAGTTGTGTATTGTTTTGGTTGAAGTGCCCATTCTCCTTACAATTATAACACTTGGCATTCAATGAACCTGTATACTTCGATTGAGAACATGATTTCTGTGACATCCCCAATTTCACGGCCAGAAAAGACCGATTTGTTTATGCTTTGTTTTTAAAATCAGAGTAATCGTTTAAAGAAAACTGTTGCGGAATTTGTCCCCTAAACAAAATATGATAAGAATTTATCAAAGCATTTCTTAAAGGAAAGTATTTTCATTATATAACAAAATCTCGGGATGTCATGTTCCGATACAGACACATAAGCATAAACAGAATTTACATTTATTTACACTAATGATTTATGTCTCTTTTAATCTCTTAGTGAAATATGTCTTTGTATTGATACCTGTGATACAAAGAAAACTGAGTGGGTCAGGCTTGGGAGCTTGGTGAGCATATAGGGTTTTCAACCCACAATAATACATTTATTATATTCAATCATCAAACAATCAACCCAAATACCCATCCCCATTATCTCCTTTATTTCTTAAGGTTTTACCCTAAGAACTAATTATCCTTTATTCATTCGTTCCTAAGGATTTACCTAAGGAATTGGCACGAAGTCCATTGCTGCCAAAAATTTATCCATCAGATACAAAATCCATAGCTATCCGGCGCTAACTCCATAGTCACCAAGGTTTACTCAATAGGCACGAAGTCACATCGTCACCAAGGTTTATCAAATAGGCACGAAGTCGCATCGTCACCAAGGCTTTACTCAATAGGCACGAAGTCACATTGTCACCAAGGTTTATCAATTAGGCACGAAGTCGCATCGTCACCAAAGCTTACTCAATAGGCACGAAGTCACATCGTCACCAAGGCTTTACTCAATAGGCACGAAGTCACATTGTCACCAACTATTCCATCTACCCATGTTCTACCCAACATTTTTGTAGATATAAATACAAACACAGTTTAAATCACTTAACACCGATATAAAAACATCAACTCCAAGCCTATCTCAAATAGACAAATAATATATAACACATAACACGTATTTCATAGCTAATACTTTATATTTATATGTTAGAAGAAAGTAACTATACACTCACACATATAAACAACAATATATATACACATAGCACGTATTTTATAAAATACTTCATATCTATGTGTAAGATGAAAGTGACTATACACTCACACATATAAACAACAATATATATATATACACATAGCACGTATTTTATAAAATACTTCATATCTATGTGTAAGATGAAAGTGACTATACACTCACTTGATCAGAAGATGATTGGACAGCACTACGTCTTGTAGAAGTAGTATTCTTGGGCAGATCTGGAAGATCTTCATAAAAACCAAGCTTTTCGCGGGCAGAGCTTCTTCTTGGAAATTTCACTTCTCGGGATCCTCGGGGCTTCGGAACTTGCTTCGGGGCTCGGGAATGATACCGGGGCTTCGGGATATAATTGGCATGCAAATCGAGGCAAAAACTAGAGAGAAGAAAGAAAATGAGCAAAGAAAATGGCTGATCTCGGTTTTTATTTATAGGCTGCTGGGTCTAGGATTACGTTGGGCGTAATCTTGGTTACACTGGGCGTACGCTTCGGATAAGCTTTGGTATGCGTGCCACGATCTTCAAAAATTTATAACTTTCGCATACGAGCTCCGTTTTCGACGTTCTTTATATCCACGCGTAGGCGAGATTATGCTCTACAACTTTCATTTAGACTATGTTGGCTAATTTTGACTTTATTTTTATTATATTATTTTTAGTAGGCCGGGACAGGAAAACTCCGTTATAAATTCATAACTTCTTCATCTGACGTCCGTTTTCGTCTGTCTTTTTACCGTTGGACTACTATCGACGAGATCTTCTATTCTCGTTTAGATTGTTTCGGCTAAAAACCGCTCGATCTTAAATCGAGTATTCGGGCTGCATACTTCTAAGTCGAAACTTCGAAAAATCATAACTTCCTCATACGAAGTCAGATTTGGGCGTTCTTTTTATACACACTCTCGGTTTAACGTATTATACGAATTTTGTTTAGATCACTAAGGCTAAATATATCTCTAACGTATATTTCACTTTTTACATCATTCAGTGTCATCGGTTTTGTCGCGAAACTTCGACAGGTCATAACTTCTTCGTTATAACTCGGATTTCGGCGTTCTTTATATGTACGGAAACCTTGTGACATATACTACAACTTAGTTAAGATTATTCATTCAAAATAATCTTCTATCAAAAAGTCGTTTTTTTATGCTTATCGTCTCTAAATTGACTAGCCCTAATCTACGGGCGTTACAATTTCCCTCTGTTTCCCCCTTTCCTCTCTTTTGTTCTTCCTCTCCCTACAAACAAATCGGATTTGGATACCTCATCTCCACCTTCAACTTTTCTTTTCAGATCCTTGGACATCAGAAAGTCCTTCACATCATTCACAGTGATCGTTGTCCTACCATAAAGCATGGTATCAACGAAATTCTCATATGAGTTAGGAAGAGAACATAAGAGAATGAGCTCCTTCCAGTGCCGCCACACATCCTTGTTGAACAAGAAGAGCCCTCATCTTCACCTTCTACAAAGTGAAGTCATTTGAACCATCAAAATTCTCTAAATCAAACTTGTGAGTAGGCATCTTCAATCATAGGAATACAAACCGTGGCTCTGATACCACTTGTTAGGAAGTAAAGCGGATAACTAGCAAATCTATAAGCACACAAGACACAATATTTACGTGGTTTGGTCAAGGTAACATATATCCATGGGCAGGAGGGGATCATTCTTTTATTTCAGAGCTCTCAAACAGAGGTTACAAGTACAATTACACAGAGATTCGCCTATCACTCTAGAATTCAAGATACAAAATGAATTAACATTCATCCCTATTTATACTTGAGGGATCAGACCTAAAACCCTAATGGGCCAAGCCCATTGGCCTATAGGCCCATGAAAGGTGTCAACTAATCACAATCTGCCGTGCATCATCTTCTGGAACATTCATCCATGTCATACAACCCATTAGCATCAGCAACACACATAATGGAGCACCTTGTTCCATAATGGAGCAACATGATGTATAAGTGGCACATCATGAACACTAATGGCCCAACATGGTGTAATCCTTGAGAAATACCAACTTCTGAGCATCCTTTAATGATCTTGAGTATCATAGAGGACTTCATAACATACTTGGATCATCAATGACCACAATGGTCCAACTTGCTCCATCATGGAGCAACAACAACTCCATGGCGCAACTGTTGGATAAGGTGTCTTAGTCCATAACTATTTCTGGTATGTACTTGACCCAACCCGACATGGTCCATTTGGGTTGCATGGTACCATGCAATTGGATAGATTAAATGAGAGAAATAACACTTGTGGATTATTAATATATTATAAGTTCTAATATATTAATAATATTATTTAATCAGTTTGATCAAGAATTAATTTAGAATTAATTAAGTGATCAAAAGATAACTAATTAAATATATGGGTTGATTATGTAAATCATCCATAACTTGTCTAGTGGGCTAAGAGGCTCCATGGATTATCAAGTTGGGTTCCACCCATAGGATGCTCCATGGATGCTCCATGGGAGTTACAAACCCATGGGTCATGGAAATGAAGAGTCATGACACATTAGGGTTTACATGGTGTAACCTTAGATGTGTCAACACTATATAAAGAACATATTCTCCAACAAAATCGGCTATACATAAGAAACAAGAGGGCTAGGCCGATTTTAGAAGTGTGTATTCTCTCTAAAGTCATTCCAAAAGCATTTGGTGTTGTGTGAAGCATTTGAGGCATCACACTTGGGGTGCTAGGCTCACAAGGTTTCAAGGATTATAAACAACAACAAGGTATGTTATTCTATCTTTCATTCAAGTTACAAATTGTTCCCCATGTATGCTAGATAGGAATATAACCTTGGAATTCAACTTTGCATGATAATTAGACATACATAAATCCAAGGTTATTAGGGTTGCATGTACACTTAGGAAGTGTTAGAATGCTCAAAATCCATCAGTAGTATCAGAGACTAGGCTTGTTTGTTGATTTTTTGTGCAAACTGTTGAAAAAAATCGTTTTTCTGTTTTCTGCTCGTATGAACTCGCCGAGTCCATGGGGGGACTCGACGAGTCCATGAACAAATGCAAGCTACTCGTCGAGTCTGTTCTTGCACTCGACGAGTAGAGGCTGCAGTTTTCAGAAATTCGACTTTTGTTGTTGGAAATGGACTAGAAACATTACCCTAAACTGTTTTGGTGTTATAAAACTTATTTTAGATGATGTAATGTTTATGCTAATCCATTTACATTGGCAATTATCAAAATTACAAATTTTTAAGTGTAATTTTTGATTCTTGAAAGTGTTCATATTCATGTTCTTGAACTTATGAAGATTAGATGATCATAAGAATTGCTTGTAACCTTCATGGTAGTTTAATTCATGATCATAAATTGTTTTAATGGAGTCCATAACTTGTCCTTAAGTTATGGAAAACCAAAAGTCACACTTTTATTAAAGCCATTAAAAGAACACTAGAGTTATAAAAATGAAGAGTCTTCATTTTTATTACTCAATTAAATTCATAAGTTATAAGAAATGAAAAGTTTTGAAAGTTTACAAAACTTGCCCTCAAGTTTTGGAAGAAGTAAAGTCTTGATTAAAACTTTAGTTCCAACCCTTAGAATTTTAAAAGTTAAAATTCAACCCTTATATTTTTATATTATAAGTTAATAATATATATATGTATAAGATCAAGTCGTCTTACCGCTAGTACGCCTCATTCACGAAGTCGGTCTATAAGGGGGGGGGGGGGGTATAAGGTTGTTGCCTATAAAATGGCAACTTAATGGGTTTCCACTCTCACCCACCGCTTCCTTGATTGGTGGAGGGTCGTTAGCCGAACGGGTAAGACAAGGACTTATAAATTCTCATTAAAAGTATGATGAATATTACAAAGTAACTAAATGCTTTTATTAAATTCCCAATCTTAGTTACTTTAGGAAAAATGTGAATAAGATGCTAATCCATGAAATTACACTCTACACTTTGTTTAGGTCGTTGGTGGAGCGTGTGTGGTTAACCGGCACACTAACTTGGACTTAGCAAGGTAGGTAAAGGGTAACTTAAGGTTTATCATAGTATTGGTGGAGCGTGTGTGGTTTACCGGCACATCGATTGAGTCATAAACTTTAAGGGTACCAAGTGATTTGCATGGTTACTTCACACATCGTTTTGTGATCCTTGGTATCCCAGTCACAAAACTTGGAGGGCACACTTGAGATTGAAACATGCCTTTGAAAAGTTCATTGAATCTCAAAAGAATCTAGGAATTTCTAAGAACCAATCAAAAACCTAATATTTAATATTTCGTTTTTCATGGTGGAAATTGGTGAATTGTCATTCACCTACCTTTCAAATATGTTATAGCTTGGATTACGACATACTTCTTCTATGTTATAATATATTGTGATTGGATCCTAGACTTAATATTACATTTAGGTGTTTTATTAAGGACTCTCTTAATATCTAAACTAATCTTGTCCTATTCCTTCAGATGTCTTCAAACAATGCTGCTTCTGGCTCTAATCCTAATGGCTCCTTTACCCTTATGAACTTGTGTGGGAAAGTCACTTTTGATGGATCCAACTTCAATGAATGGATCAGAAACATAAGGATGATTACTCGCTACGAGGACAAAGAATATGTCCTCGAAAAGGAGCTTAAGGAGATTGATGAGACCACTGCAACTCCCCAGGAGATCGCTGACTTCCAGGCACATGAAAGGGATGCTACCAAAGTGGCATGCATCATGTTGGCCACGATGACAACGGAACTCCAAAAGTCCTATGAGGACTTCTACCCTTTTGAAATGCACCAAGATCCGATGGAAAGATACCATCAAAGTGCACGAAAAGAGAGGTATGAAATCATTTGCTCCATGATAACAACCATGATGAAGGATGGGGAATCCGTCACGAGCCACATGCAGAAAATGAAAAGGTATGTGGATCGGTTACTGAAACTTAATGTGAACTTCCCTGAGGAACTTGCAATAGATATCATTTTGCAAGAAACATTAATTCCTTTCATGCATTGTATAAACAAGGTTTCACCTTTTCATTTGATAATGAAGTTGGTTCGATTAATGCTTTCTTTAATAATGTTCTTTATTTTAAAGCATTACCTTGTGATGGTGTGTATGAAACTATATCTGTGGTTGATAACTTAGGAAATAATGTATTGTGTATTGATTCTGTTAATGATAATAACTTGGATAAAGCATCATTATGGCATTGTCGTCTTGGACATATAAGCAAGAAACGCGTAGGCCAACTTCAAAAAGATGGAGTATTTGAGTCATTTGACCTAAAGTCAGATGATAGTTGCGAATCATGCTTACTTGGAAAAATGACAAAGTCACCCTTCACAGGTTCTTGTGAGAGGAGTGAAGGTTTGTTGGATCTTGTACACAAGGATGTGTGAGGGCCCTTCAAACATGCCACAAGGGATGCTAATCGTTATTATTTGACTTTTACTGATGATTACAGTAGATATAGATATGTCTACTTAATCAAGAATAAGTCAGAGACTTTTGAAAGGTTTAAAGAATTTAAACAGGAAGTCAAGAATCAATTGGGCAGGAACATTAAGATGCTTCGATCCGATCGAGGTGGTGAGTATCTTAGTTCAGAGTTCCTCGACTATCTTAGGGAATGTGGGATTGTCTCACAATTGACACCTCCCAGGACACCGCAGTTGAATGGTGTGGCTGAGAGTCATAATCAAACCTTATTGGATATGGTTCGTTCCATGATGAGTCGAGTTTCGCTACCAATCTCATTTTGGGGTTATGCCTTAGATATTGCCGCCCATATCCTTAATCTAGTCCCTACAAAGAAAGTTGCCAAAACTCCTCATGAGATGTGGACTGGTAAAGTACCCAAACTAGACCACATCAAGATTTGGGGTTGCGAGGCTTTCGTGAGACGCGAGACTCATGATAAGCTCGAACCTCAAAGTGAGAGGTGTATTTTCATCGGCTGCCCACAACAATCCTTTGGTTACCTGTTCTACAGACCTAATGAAAATGTGGTCTTTGTAGCTAGGAGGGCTGTCTTTCGAGAGAGAGAGAGAGAGAGAGAGAGAGAGAGAGAGAGAGAGTTCATAAGCCAAGGAGACAGTGGGAGGCAAGTTGACCTTGACGAAATTCAAGAGTCAAGTGGTGAAGGAACTTCAAACCCTAGCACTCAACTTGAGGAGGAAACTCCTGTTGAGCCAATTGACAAGTCTGTACCTCTGAGGCGCTCCACAAGGGTTAGGAATGCACCTGAGCATTACTATGGATTCCATATTACTACGGAAGGTGATACACTTATCGGTGATGAGACACTGATAGGTCTGGATGAACCTAACAGTTACACGGAAGCCGTGGTAGGCCCTGATTCAGCCAAGTGGAAAGAGGCAATGGACAACGAGATATAGTCCATGTATGACAATCAAGTTTGGAACTTGGTTGAGAATGTACCAGGTCGTAAGACTGTAGGGTGTAAATGGATCTTCAAGAAGAAGACTGACATGGATGGTAATGTACACACTTATAAGGCACGACTGGTTGCAAAGGGTTTCTCACAAACTCCGAGAGTTGAGTATGATGAGACCTTTTCTCCAGTGGCCAAGATTAAGTCTATTAGGGTTCTGCTAGCCATACCCGCATTTCATGACTATGAAATATGGAAAATGGATGTCAAAACCGCTTTCCTTAATGGAAAGTTGGCTGAGGATGTTTACATGAGTCAGCCAGAGGGTTTTTTCAATATAGAGTACCCTAATAGAGTGTGTAAGCTTGAGAAATCCATTTATGGGTTAAAGCAAGCACCTCGCAGATGGAATCTTTGCTTTGATGAGAAAGTCAAGGAATTTGGCTTTTCTAGGAGTGAAGATGAATCTTGTGTATATGTCAAGGCTAGTGGGAGTATAGTTAGCTTTTTGGTATTGTATGTGGATGACATACTACTCATAGGAAATGACATCCCAACTCTGCAGGAAGTTAAGTCTCGTCTTGGGAAGTGTTTCTCTATGAAGGACCTAGGAGAAGCTGCCTATATTATAGGGATAAGGATCTTGAGAGACCGGAGTAAAAGACTAATTGGACTTAGTCAGAGTACCTACTTGGATAAGGTGCTGAAGAGATTCAGCATGCAGGACTCCAAGAAAGGAGAGTTACCCATCCAGAGTAACGCCAGATTGAGTAAGACACAAAGCCCTAGTACTGAGGCTGAGATAGCAGAAATGAGTCGAATACATTATGCTTCGGCTGTAGGATCGATCATGTATCCTATGACGTGTACTCGACCTGATGTGGCCTTTGCCTTGAGCATGGTTAGCAGGTATCAGGGGAACCCTGGCAAGGCACACTGGACTGCGGTAAATGTCACACCCCAAAACCAAGAACGGCGGAAACGTTCTGGGGCGAAGGATGTCATGTAAAGTATCACAACACAGTAAATGTAAATAAGAAAACAACATCATCCATTGCATTAAATATATAATTTTAATACAAGTGTGTTCTCTACAGTTTTAGACACCAAAAATATAAGGTAAATAAAAATAATAATAAGATGAGTCTTGAATGCGCTCCATCTTCTCAAAAGCTGGCATCGGTACCTGTCTACTGATGACCTGAGAATACAAGTTATTTTGAAAGAGTTTATCAGCATTAAGCTGGTGAGTTCATAAGTATTTTAGTGTCGATGGTTGTTATCAAAAACGTTTGAACCTGTCGTAAGTATAAGTTGTAAAATGTATGTAAGTGTTTGTAAAAGTTTGAATCTCTCAGAAAAACCTATATTTTCTATTAAAGTAGCCTTCTACCAAGGCTTAACTGTTTTGTATGCTCGTTTGTTGTAAAAGTGTGTGATATCCCAAGTGTAACTATCATTTAACAAATATAGTTTGTACATTAATGTTTAAGTGAGGTTATCACTAAAATTATGTAATGGGTAAATCATTGTAGTACTGTAGTTTTGTATTATAGGAACTACTGCTGTACTAACTACCTTAAACCGGATTTATATTAAGGTAATATGTGATAATTGCACCATGCTATCGACTGGTAACAACGACATACGAATGGTCGTAATAACGGAATGACGTTTGGCACCCGCAGACCTGCAGGTCCCGCTGTAGCTAGCAGCAAGGTGTAGGATAGTCAATCTAGTATAGATCTATACGCAAACTCACGCTCTCCCTCCAAGAGAATTCTGGCTAAAAATCGGGACATGACATTTAAGGCATGCTCCGATACAGTGGATCACATTTGTTAACGTATTCTCGTATATGTAATGTAATGTTTCTAGTTCTAGTATAGTTGTATATGTTCTCCTCCTAGTATAGTTGTATATGTTCTCGTAGTATAGTTGTATATGTATGATCTTGTGTTACCCTGATGGTAACTAACTAATGATGTGTCTAGTACGTATGAATATGGGAGTACTTTTATGTCTATATATGTATATTTGATCTATAATTAATATTGAAACGACCTTCGGATGGTCACCCGAAATCCCACCAGACCACATCCAAATCGAGGAAAAGGAAATAGGGCGGATGGCATTCCTAAGCCCTTTAAACATTATTTATACATCTATACATATATGGGCATGCAATTTATAAGAAGTAAAAGCATAAATAAGAATTTTATAAGACATTTGAACCATAAATATTATTTCAAGAAAAGATCGACTTGATGTCAATCTATAAAACAATTTGAAGGCATAAGTTTGATAAAACAGTTTAAGTAATTGGAACATTTGTTTGAATCACAGATGTAAATAAGTTTAAAAAGTATAAGAGTTTGTAAAACATTTCAAAGTAAAGCAGTTTGATAAACAGTTTGAACAGTGATAAAATCATTGGTTTCCTAGTTATTAATCACATGTGATTAAATGCAATCACATGTGATTGAAGCAATAACTATAAGTGTTTGACTTGTATTCCCCCCCATAAAGTATTTAAAACATTTAAAATCATTTCAAAGGTTGATTAAAGGGGTATGAACTCACTTGTGGTGAGCTGTTTGAATTGCAGTGTCGGATACTGTGCTAGGTGGCAAACGGAGACTTGTTTACACGCACGAGCCTAGTTATCATATAATAAGCATATATATAACTAATTAGCCAAATAATAACTTAATAAAATAAGTTGGGACACTTAGGAACATGAAAACACTTTGTATAAATGTTATAGGTCCTAAGGGTTGCATCTAAGTCGATACGGGACAAGGCAAAAGGGTTTGAAGCACCAAATGACCTTGTATAATAGTTCACCACCCAACAAACCCCACCTTTGGAGTTTACGGCCGTGAACCCATGAGTTTACGGCCGTGAACTCCTCACTTGGTGGTTTTGGGTGTTTTGAAGTGCTATCTTAATCCTAGAATTAGCCTAGCATTGTTGGAATAATCCTTGAAGTAGTTTAAGGCCCTAGAATGCTCCATAGAGGAGTTTACGGCCTAAAGACCATATCCCCTAGAGTTTACGGCCATAAACTCATATGGGGTGTTGGTTTTAATTCTTTTAAGTCACTTGCACATTAGGATAGCTTCTATGTTTTTATCTAAGGCTAAAGGGGACATTAGGCACACATTTGTGCCTTTACTTGGAGTTTACGGCCCAAGTGATGTTCCTTGGCCGTAAACTCCCTTTTAGGGATGATTTTGATGTAGTTTATTCCCCATTCAAGTCCTATGTATTCAAGGGTAATTGTCTCAAGGCCTTAGAGGTGTTTAGGGCACTTATAGCCCTTCAAAAAGGGGTTTACGGCCCAAGAGCATGTCTTGGCCGTAAACTCCTAAATCTTTATGATTTTGAAGTGTTTTGGTGTCCAAATTAGCTAAAAGCATTAGAGGGTAAATGCCTTAAGCCTTAAGGGTGATTTAGGGATCATTTTTGGCCCTTGGAAATGGTGTTTACGGTCCAAGAACTCTTGGGCCGTAAACTCCAATTGCTTGTTGTTCTTTGATGATTTCTAGCCTCTAATGATTATAAATTAAGTCCTTAACTAGTTGCCTAACAAGGAAACGGGACTAGGTAGCCTTAAAGCTCTATTTTGGAGTTTACTCCCCAAGAACGTTCTTGGGCGGTAAACTCCCGGATCTTGCATTTTAGACATGTAATTAATGTTATAAAGCATATAACAAGTAATAAAACACATCTAGGAAAGTAGACTCACAATCTGGGATGAAAACCCGAAGATCCGTCAGAGAGAAAATGGCTTTTCTCTAGTTGGAATTGTGAATAATGAATTAATTAATTCAGAAATCTATTTATAGTCTTGAAATATTTTGGCAGAAAATAATTTTATTTCGGAGATTGGACTATGACATTATGAAACTTGGAATGTTCAAGTTTCACCAATCCAGGAGCATCCACTCTCCTGATATCTCCTTAAACATAAACCCTAATGTACACGAACTTGTTCTGAAAAGTCTGAAATCACCGAAACTGGACTGGCTTCTATTGAATAGATAATGTTCGTACAAATGGAAATTTGGGGTTGTCACATCATCCCCCCGTTAAAAGGAATTTCGTCCCGAAATTAGAATTTAAGCAAATAAGAAGTTACAAATAATTAAGCGAAAAGATGAGAGTATTTCTGTTTCATCTGATCCTCGCGTTCCCAAGTGAATTCCGGTCCTCGCTTGGCGTTCCAGCGAACCTTCACGATAGGGATACTGCTTTGCTTTGTCTGCTTGACCTCATGGTCCATGATCTCTACAGGTTCTTCCACGAAGTGGAGGCTCTCGTTGATCTCGATCTCGTCGAGTGGGATTACAAGAGTCTCGTCGGACAGACACTTTTTCAAGTTAGATACGTGGAATGTAGAATGTACGTTACGAAGTGTGTCGGGTAGGTCGAGTTTGTAAGCTACGGGGTCGACTCTCGCAAGAATCTCGAATGGCCCTATGTACCTCGGATTAAGCTTCCCACGCTTGCCGAAGCGTATTAAGCCCTTCCAGGGTGAGACTTTGAGAAGGACTCGGTCTCCCACCTGAAATTCCAAAGGTTTTCTTCGTTTATCAGCGTAGCTCTTCTGTCGGTCTCTAGAGGCTTTCAATCGTTCACGGATCTGAACGATTTTCTCTGTCGTTTCCCGAATGATCTCCGGACCGGTGAGAGTACTGTCGGAAGCTTGCCCCCTGGCTAATTGGGTATCACCCACCTCAGCCCAGCATAGAGGGGATCTGCACTTTCGGCCGTAGAGAGCTTCAAATGGAGCAACCTTGATGCTCGTGTGATAACTGTTATTATAGGAAATCTCGACAAGGGGTAAATGAGTATCCCATGCTTTCCCGAAGTCAATCACGCAGGCTCGCAACATATCTTCCAGTGTTTGGATGGTCCTCTCACTCTGTCCGTCGGTCTGAGGATGGTAGGTTGTGCTCATATCCAGCCTTCTTCCCAAGGAATGTTGTAGTGATTGCCAAAATCTTGAGGTGAACCTACTATCTCTATCGGAGATAATGGACATAGGTACACCATGTAGCCGCACGATTTCCCTAATGTATGTTCTCATAAGTTTCTCCATCTTGTCGGTTTCTTTGATAGGCAGGAAGTGTGCAGACTTGGTCAATCTATCGACGATGACCCATATGGTATCAAGTCCACCCGTTGTCTTGGGCAACTTGGTTATGAAATCCATAGTGATCCGCTCCTACTTCCATTCCGGGATCTCTGGTTGTTGCAATAAACCAGAGGGCTTCTGGTACTCGACCTTAACCTTTGCGCAAGTAAGGCATTTACTTACGAAGGTAGCAATCTCTGCTTTCATATTAGGCCACCAGTATAGCTTTTTAAGATCCAGATACATCTTATCTGAACCTGGGTGGACGGAATACCGAGTGTTGTGCGCCTCGGTCATGACCAAGTCTCGGAAACCACCGTGTTTCGGTGTCCAGATCCGGTTCATGAAATATAAGGCTCCGTCACCCTTGGCTTCTAAATTCTTGTCCATTCCTCTAAGGGATTCACTCGTCACATTTTCAGGTTTCATGGCTTCAAGTTGAGCCGCCTGAATTTGCTTAGACAAGTGTGAATGGATGGTAATTGACAATGACTTGACTTTGCGCCCAGAATATTCCTTTCGACTTAGGGCGTCTGCTACTACGTTGGCTTTACCCGAATGATAACGAATATCGCATTCGTAGTCACTGAGTAGCTCGACCCACCGTCGTTGTCTCATGTTGAGCTCCTTTTGGTCGAAAATGTGTTGTAAAGTCTTGTGGTCGGTAAAGATAGTGCTCTTCGTTCCATACAAGTAATGTCTCCAGATCTTCAGAGCGAATACTACCGCTCCTAGTTCAAGATCGTGGGTCGTGTAGTTAACCTCGTGTGTCTTCAACTGTCTCGAGGCGTAGGCGATGACCTTTCCTCGCTGCATCAGAACACATCCGAGCCCTTGATTGGATGCATCGCAATAGACTACAAAGTCTTCTATCCCTTCGGGAAGGGATAGTATTGGCGCGGTGCACAAGGCTCGTTTGAGCGTTTGGAACGCTCTTTCTTGTTTCTCTTCCCAGTCAAAGGCCACGCCTTTCTGGGTCAGGGTCGTAAGAGGTTTCGCTATTCGGGAGAAGTTCTGAATGAATCTGCGGTAGTAGCCAGCGAGACCTAGAAATTGGCGAATTTCAGTAGGCGTCTTTGGCGCTGACCAGTTCTCAATTGCTTTTATTTTGGATGGGTCCACGTGGATTCCCTCTTCGCTTACCACGTGTCCTAAGAATTCGACTCTTCGGATCCAAAATTCACATTTCGAGAACTTTGCATAAAGTTTCTCTTTTTGTAATGTCTCTAGAACTTGTCGCAGGTGATCGCCATGCTCTTTCTTACTTCGGGAATAGATCAGGATGTCGTCAATGAAAACGATGACAAACTGATCCAAGTAAGGTCGGCATACTCTATTCATCAGATCCATGAAGACTGCAGGCGCATTGGTCAATCCGAATGGCATCACCACGAACTCGTAATGTCCGTAACGAGTTTGGAAGGCTGTCTTCGGCACATCCTCCTCTTGTACTCGTAACTGGTGATATCCGGATCTCAGATCAATCTTAGAAAAATAGTTCGCCCATTGCAGTTGGTCAAATAAATCGTCTATGCGAGGCAGAGGGTAACGATTTTTGACCGTCAGTTTGTTGAGTTCTCTGTAGTCAATACACATACGGAATGATCTGTCTTTCTTCTTAACGAACAAGACCGGTGCTCCCCAAGGTGAGAAACTCGGTCTTATAAAGCCCTTGCTGAGCAGTTCGTTAAGTTGACCAGAGAGTTCCTGCATCTCAGCTGGTGCTAAACGGTAGGGTGACTTGGCTACTGGGGTAGCTCCTGGGACTAAGTCGATTCTGAACTCGACCTGTCGTTGCGGAGGTAACCCGGGTAGTTCTTCTGGGAAAATGTCGGGGAAGTCGCTCACTACTGGGATGTTCTTTAGTTCTTTCGTTTCGAGGCTCGTGTCGACGACGTGAGCAAGGAATGCACTGTATTCCTTACACAGATACTTCTGTGCTTGAATACTTGATATAATACGAAGACTTACGCCGGGTTTATCGCCGTAAACTATAAGAGTTTCGTTAGACGGAAGGTTTAGACGGACTGCTTTCTCGAAGCACATGATGTCGGCGCGATGAAGGCTTAACTAGTCCATGCCAATGATAACGTCGAAACTTTTTATTGAGACTGGCATGAGGTCGATTGGGAATGAATGATTATCTAGAGTTAGAGTACAACCTAAGTATATGCTACTCGTACTTTCGTTAGACGGAAGGTTTAGACGGACTGCTTTCTCAGTATATGCTCAATGGGAGTTACAAACCCATGGGTCATGGAAATGCAGAGTCATGACACATTAGGGTTTACATGGTGTAAAACTAAACACTATATAAAGAACATATTCTCCACCAAAATCGGCTACACATAAGAAACAAGAGGGTTAGGCCGATTTAAGAAGTGTGTATTCTCTCTAAAGTCATTCCAAAAGCATTTGGTGTTGTGTGAAGCATTTGAGGCATCACACTTGGGGTGCTAGGCTCACAAGGTTTCAAGGATCATAAGCAACAACAAGGTATGTTATTCTATCTTTCATTCAAGTTAAAAATTGTTCCCCATGTATGCTAAATAGGAATATAACCTTAGAATTCAACTTTGCATGATAATTAGACAAACATAGATCCAAGGTTATTAGGGTTGCATGTACACTTAGGAAGTGTTAGAATGCTCAAAGCCCATCTGCAACAACATCTCCAGATGGCCCAAAAAGGAATATGGATGGCGGAAGAATCTTCAAGTCTGGCGTAAGAACATCAAAATTTGAGCAAAGACATCACCATGGAGCAACATGCACATGCATGGTGCAAAAAGGTCTTGCATGGCGCAACAACAAGCCTCATGGCGCAAGAGTGAAGAAGATGGCGCAAGAGGAGTGCCATGATGGAGCAAGAAGGAGTGCCATGGAGCAAGAGCATCCTTCTTGGCCCATCCCCTTATCATTCGACACAAAAAGGATCCCTTGTTGCTCCATATCGGTCCCAAGTTCTCCAAACCTCTTCCAGTTGCTCCAAACCCCCTTATGTACGATCCGTTCCTTTGGCACTTGATCCGTTCCTTTGTCAGCGATCCATTCCTTTTATCAGATGATCCGTCACTTTGTAACATGCTCCATGAACCCCGAGTGCTCCATTTAGTTCCAAGTGATCCAAATGCTCCATGAACATGATTCAAATGCTCGAGTCACAATTAACAATATATATACATATATATATATATATATATATATATATATATATATATATATATGGCTCATATTGGTTTGGTTGATTATGTTGGTAGAGTTTTGAGAATTATGGGCGGTTGTGTGGTAGATTATAGGCTTAAATAAAGATTAAAGGTGGATTAATCATATGAATGGATATGATGGATATGATGTCAAGGTGGATGTGAAATACATACAATTATTTTCAAGTATTCCACAATTATATCGGTATTGTTATTATTTTATTGGCATAAGTATGAAGTTTATTTTTATGTATTGTCTACTTTACCAAATATTGTAAAATTTGAGAATTATATATATATATATATATATATATATATATATATATATATATATATATATATATATATATATATCCAACATATTGTTTGTTATCTTTTTATATTCTATATAAAATGGTTGAATTTAATGTATCGAAGTGTTAGGCTAAATTCTATATATATATATATATATATATATATATATATATATATATATATATATATATATATATATATATATATATATATATATATATATATATATATATATATTGAGTTGTAGAAACGTATAAAGAAAAAAAGTCATGGCAAGAAAGAGGTGAACCCCTCAATTAAATTTATGGGGTTCTTTTGGATCTAGAAAATTTTAAACTTTTATATGTATTAACTATTCATTTTATTAATGAATGGAATAAATAACCTTAGGGTGCATGGTGCGGACTATTCTCAACCCGCTCAACCCTCTTGCTATATTAGCTCTACATTAGCTTCTTTTTATAATCTCTCTTCCATCTTTTGCAACCCACAACACAGAAAATTGTATCTTTTCCAACTCACTCAACCTATTCAATTAAAAACACATAAAACTATTTTGGTACAAGACCAAGTACAGAGAGAGAGAGAGAGAGAGAGAGAGAGAGAGAGAGAGAGAGAGAGAGAGAGAGAGAGAGAGAGAGAGAGAGAGAGAGAGAGAGAGAGAGAGAGAGAGAGAGAGAGAGAGAGAGAGAGAGAGAGAGAGAGAGATTTGCGAGGTTAAGAATTCATATATGACCATTAGAGAGATACTATTTTTTTCTTGAAGTCATGAGGTCGACGGTATCACCGCTATCGCCAATCTAAAACATCCAAATCGCCACCACTACGCCACCACTACGCGCACTCTTAGGTTAATCATATTTCACTCTTTATTTAAGTTATGAGACTTTCACTCTACTTCCACTCAGTTATAATTTAATTATATATTTATATTTTTATTTGTTAATATTATACTAATATATTTTATTTATATTAAAGTGTTTGACATTATGCAAAAACTTTACAAGATGAATAAAAAAATATTGTTTTTTTAAACCCTCAAGTTTGATTTTTTTCTAACAAAAAATAGTAATTTTGTTTTAAGGGTGTTCAATAATTTTATTTACTAAGTAATGAAATCAATAGAAAATATGTTAAAATAATATATTTTTCTTCTACTTTTGTCACTTTTACATTTACTAGTCTTTTTATATGTTATAAATAATAATGATGATTAATCTATTACTTAAATAATATTATAAGAAGCCAATTTTTTCGAGAAAGCTATAACTTATTCTTGCAAGGAGACGTGGAAATATTAAAAAGGGCTTCATGATTTTACTTTGAATGTCATATTCGAAATCTGTAGAACAAATCCGAATTGAAATTGGGAAAATGAAACATATGAAAAAACGAATTAGATTATGGATATCATTTTGTTTTAACAATATTCATTCGAAAATCCTAAAACTTTTCAACTTATTTAAAATTAATACATTAAATTTATTTATTATTCTAATTTCAATATTAAAACTTAAATATTCATATTAAAATACTTAATTTATTTATTTAAATTTAATCTAAAGCATTTTATTTTTAATGTAGAATATAATTAATTTAAATATAGTTTTAAAGTAAAAATATAATTTAAAATAGAAAAAACATCATATATGGTCCCTGTGGTTTCCCAAAGTCTGAAGTTTAGTCACTGTGGTTTAAAAACATCATAGATGGTCCCTGTGCTTTCTTATCATCGCTTCGATCAATGTCGTTCTTCCTCGGCGATTCTTCCCCGGAATTCCAAAAAGGATTCATCACAAAGTCTTCTACCGTTGAAAAGACATTGGATCGACACTCAAGAAACACAACACCAACGAGAGCTTCCACAAAGATCCTTTTTTTTTGTATCTTTTGTGGAGTTCTTAAAGGATGAAGAACTGATGAAGGGGTCAAAAATCGATTTTCAGTTCAGAAACAAACACATAAAATCGATTGTTCTTGAAGAGCAAAAACCAGAAAATCAATTGTTAATGTACGTGTTAAAGAATAAATATGGTGTATGATTCAAGAAAATAGTTGCAGATCGAGAGAGGAAAAGGCAGATCAAAGATAAAGGTCTCCCGCTTCGACTGAAGATTGTGGTCTTCACTGATGGAGAAAGATCTAGGTTTATAATCAAAAGTGCTCTTCACTTAATCTCCTCTATAGATCCAACCAATTTTTGTACAATGATCACTGATTGTATATTCGACCACTTGAAGACACCACAAACTGCCACTTAAATGCCCATGGAATAAGTTCTATCAGAAGTAACACTTGAAAATGAGTAGATTCGACCACTTGTAGACATCAACCCTTTTCTGGACCTTGTAATTATCAATATATTGAGACATTCAAATAAGTATTTGGTCCAATCTGATACGAAAGAGGAGCAAAAAGTCGAATTAAAGTTTGATGAGCGAGCTATTGCTGCAGAGCTAAAGCAAGTAGAAACCTAAAAAAATCCTTTAATGGCTGCTGCATTCAGAAAGAAAAAGAGGGAGACAAGATGGGTTGGGGAAGAGGAAAGATGACAGTAAGGGGTAGAGAGAGAGACCCCTTTTGAATTTTTTTCTTTTTTTTTTAAATAAATGAAAACATCATAAATGGTCCATGTGGTCGTGAAATGACGAAAATGCCCTTCAGTTAACGGACAAAACTTAACGGAGTTAGCAATAAGGACCAATCCTCAAAAGTTTTGAAATCACAAGGACCATCTATGAGGTTTTTAAATCACAAGGACTAAACTTCAGATTTCGGGAAACCACAGGGACCATTTATAATGTTTTTTCTTTAAAATATCAAATGAAACAGATTTTTTTCCCAAAAACTACTTTAAATATAATTTTAAAGTAAAAATATAATTTAAAATATCAAATGAAACAGATTTTTTTCTTTCCAAAAACTACATCTAAAAATAGTTTAAAATGATTATATAATATTAAATCTAAAATTTAAATTGAAATGCTTAATTAACAAAAAAAAAAAAAAAAAAAAAGACTGAAATACTACTTATACAATGTGAAATACTACTTATACAATGTGATGATTACTTATATAATAGTTTAACAAGTTGATTTTTTGAGAAAGCTATAACTTATTATTTTAAAATAACATAAACAAAAATTAAAAAGGTTTCACATTTTAGTATGAATAATCCTAACTAAAATAATAAAAAAAAAATATACCAATAACAAAGTAAATTATAGATACTATCTTTAATAATATTTATTTGAAATTCAAAAGACTT
Organism: Lactuca sativa; assembly: GCF_002870075.4. NCBI lineage: Eukaryota > Viridiplantae > Streptophyta > Magnoliopsida > Asterales > Asteraceae > Lactuca > Lactuca sativa. The sequence goes on along the minus strand of NC_056625.2, from coordinate 174,659,810 downwards.
TTCACGTTATTTTTTATTAATACATTAAACTCATTTATCATTCTAATTTCGATATTATAACTTAAAAATGAAAATGAAAATTTGGACCAGACATAAAACATTATATTTTTAATGCTACAATATAATATATTTATTTTGTTAATTTAAATATAATTTTAAAATCAAAACATAAATTAAAATGTCAAATGAAACTGTAAAAAAAGTTTGTCCACATAATCAAATAATCACAACCACTCAAGAGATTTTTAACTTATATCTTATAATTAATAAGTAATAAAATTAATATAATGTAAGTTATGAATATTAGATAATTCAATAGGTTTTAATTAAATGATTTTTCATGCTTCTAAAATTAATGATATTTACTAATGAATTTTTATTTATTAAGAAATTAAACTAGTTGCCACAAATATCATTTATTTTATTATATATATATATATATATATATATATATATATATATATATATATATATATATATATATATATATATATATATATATATATATATATATATATATATATATATTATCTTATAAGAATTCAAGCAATATGGTTGAAAGATAATAATTATTTTTTACAATACTAATTGTCAATTTTTATTTTATAGTTAACAACAATGATTTGCATATTTTTAATAAATTATTAAGATATTAAATATATTATGAAAAATATCATTCACTTTTTTATTTTATGTTTATAAGTGTTAAACCTTTGTCATTGTTGGGTATTTATTCAAAAAATAGACTCTAAACTCAAAGATAACAATGGAAGCATTTTATAATTTGAATTACATAAACTAGTTTTATTCCCAAAAAATGATAATTTTGTGAAAAAATTGTCAAGAAAACACACCTATAAAGGGAAACAAGATGAACAACCTTTATAGTTTTTTTGATTCTTCGAGGGGAGGCTTGAAGTTGACGAAGAATATAAATTATATAGTAGAACTCATCCTTACTAGAACACCCACAATAAGCCAACTTGATAAGATGATAATCTTGAATAACTATTAAGCTTTAAGACAAAACAAAGTGATGTATTAAAGAGAGTATGCATGTAACGTCCCAAAATTAAGAACAAAAAATTTTGTTTTTATATTAATTAACTCATCAACCAAACAAGTTTGAAAAAAAAATATAAAGTATTCATAGAATATCAATAAACATCTCAAAAGTACATCAAATTCAATAAAGCGGAAAATCATGGTGCGTGCAATGCGATCATCTCGAGCTCTTCCCTTTCGAACCGGAAGTACCTGAAACATATACTAAAAACCTTAAGCACGAAGCTTAATGAGTTCCCCAAAATACCACATACCATACATATATGTCAGCTCAAGGTTGTACCGGGTGTATTTCACCCCCAGGTCTACTTCACCCCCGAGTCTATTTCAATTCATATGTCAACACAAGGCTGTACTGGATCTATTTCACCCCCGAGTCTATTTAACCATGCATATATATATATATATATATATATATATATATATATATATATATATAGCAAACAAGAACACATGCATACAACACATATAGTAGGATTCATAAAGACTATAAGCACATACAATCCCTAATGTCCTATAGTATAGTGAGCAAACTCACCTCACAAAGCAGTTCAGAAGTCAACACGCCCTCAAAATCCCACAACAGGTGCTAAGTTCCACCTAGATCATCACACAAGGCAAAACCTTAATCTACCTATTACGACATTAATAGTTGAACAAAACTCATAAGTCAAAAGTCAACCCTCAAGGTCAACGGTCAAAGTCAATAGTCAATGTTGACTCCATTCGACTGCCACGACATAGTATTTCTTGGCCTCGTTGTGGCCCACATACGACCAAACAATTAGGAAAATCTCATCCAATAACTTAATGCATTAAGCTGTTTTCTTCGATTCTAAGAGCTCCAACACTCATATCTGGCCTGAATATGATCTAGAAGGATAACGTTTCTAACTTTATCCATTAGGAACACCCTAAAGGTCCAAAACCCAAATCTCTAAGTCCCAAAAGGCTTAATAATGCAAGAACTTAACCAATAAGCACTTATTCCATACAGTCTGAAGTCCATCATTTCCAAAAGTGATTCTAGCACCAAAACTAACCTAATAGTTGGTTCTTTATAGACATGCATGTACAATGCATGTATTGAACCCATATTAGGTCAAAATGAGGGTTTATGACCTAAATCTCATGCATGGATTGAAAACCCAACCAAACTCCGGATCCAATGCACAAATTATACCAAATGCCCCAATGATCGAACAAAACCAAATAGACAAACCTCTTGCCGAGTGCGAGAGATACAAAGGATCAGGTAGCCCCTAAATCGAACAAAACCAAAGCAGAGATACTGTTCACAAGGAATGATCCGAAACACAAAACAAAAATATAAGTAGGAAAATCAACATAAATAAAGAGATAAGGAGAAGATACATATCCGTGACCATATTAGGTGTTGCACGAGCCTCTTCGATTATCAGCTAAATTTCCCTGCTCCTCACAATAGGTGCCTCCGCCTTGCCCTGACGACCATTTGTAATCTGAAAGGTCGCCAGAGCGAGTGCTGCAACTGGTCTTGCCACTGCTAAACTCGGACAATCTGCCTTTTTATGGCCCCTATGATGGCAATGAAATCAAATCAGAATCGATCCTTAGGTGGTGGTTGTGCAATGCTAGAGAAAGTGCCCAGTCTTGTCACACTTGTAGCAGCCTGAACCAACCACCTTGCAAGCTCCGTCGTACGTCTTGCCACACTTTCTGCAATGGACCCGACCGTGATAGCCCCTTGATCTCAAATCAAAAACATTAGGCCTCTTGAACGAACCCTCAGAACTCTGAACCTGATCTGGCTTCCTCTTCTTCTCCATCTCTAGGTCAATCTCCCTTTCTCTGGCTCGCGCCACCATATCATCCAATGTATTACAACTGGATCTGCTCACAAACTGTATGATAGCGATCCTCAACATATCATGATATCTTGCTTTCTTCTTCTTCTCGTCCTCTACATACTGCAAAACTAGTAATTCCCTCTCACGAAACATAATGGTGATCTGTACCACCGTCTCAGTAGTCTGGAAAAGGTCGTAAAACTCCCTCGCCAACTGTTATACCTCAATCACAGGTGAAAACTCAACCCGAAACCTCGTCACAAAATCCTCCCAAGTCATCGATTCAACCGCCTCGCCTCCCAAGGTGTAACCAACCTCCTCCCACCACTCTTGTACTTTGTCTTTTAGAAGACAAGATTCAAGTCAGACCTTTTCCCACTTGGGGAAACAACTAGTATTGAAGGCATTCGTGACATCCACTAACCAATGCTTCCTCGCAGTCGGGGTCCTTCTTCCCGAGGAACTCTAGAGCCCCACATGCCCGAAACTCTCAGAAAGTCAAGTAGCGGGCTCCTACCATCGTCACCATCTCATAATGAAAAGTGACCAAGAGCTCATCAAGAATCTCTATAATATCATCCTTGATCGTGCCGAAGATCACAAGAGTTTGCTTAAGAATACTGCGAGTAATCTCTGACGAAATGAACTCCCACATCTGATCATCCATAAACCCAGCCCTAGAGCCTGAACCCGAACCATCACTAATACCAGAACCACTACTAGAACCTCGTCGAGTGACCACCATACTGTAAATAAACCGTTCAAACCATCAGGATATATATACTCAAAGAATCCCACATTCTACAAGCTTCCTGGTATCATCGTGACTTTCCTTGAAACAAGTACGAATCCTCTGCTTTCAGTAGTACAGGCCCATACTACCTTCCACATCTATCTGTACTTTCCTCAAGGATCGCCCCCAATCACCCAAGTTACTTCCCTATAAATCCATACAACCTCTATCAACGCAAAGCTATCGGCACTGAATCACCTCCTAGGTTTTTTCCAAGGGCTACCGCCACTCTTCGCCATCAGCTACAGAAGGAAATCCCTTTAACACTCTCTAACTGGCTCACGAACACAATTACCTATCACCGACACCAGATAATTCTTTAAATAAGGTATCACACTATAACGATTGGACTCAGACAAGAGTTGCACAATAGGGTTAAACCTAGCCTTCTAAAATTACCTAATCTCAGAAATATGTAACTTAGCGTATTCGATTACTAGTTAGATGATATTAATGGAAACTACTAAAAGCGAAAAGCAAGATGCATTCGAGCATTGAGTAATCTGAATCAAAGCATAACCTAAACAGACTATCCTACCACTGACTGATCTAGTACTAGCATGCAAGTCTACAAGCTCATACAGTAGGCATATAATGATATCTCTCCTAGAATTCTATCATGCAAATCCTGAGCAGATCTTTAGCCCAAGTCTAGCATGTGATCCACATATTTACAATTCAACGCATATCACCAGAACGTGAATGGGTATTTTGGGAAAACTTACTTGAGCTCGGTCAATTGTATGCACCACATTGCTTTCTTTTCATAGAAAATTCTAATATAAACAACTTCTTCTTATGAAAAATCTATCAAATCCTTAGTTTGAGTTTAGGCACACCCGAGAGTATACCCGAATCCCTTAAAACAAGGCTCTGATACCAACTTATAACGTCCCAAAATTTAGAACCAATTTTTTTTTATATTAATTAAACCATTAACCAAACATGTTTGAAAAAAACCATAAAGTATTAAGAGAATATCAATAAACATCTCAAAAGTACATCAGAGTCAATAAAGCGAAAAATCATGGTGCGTGAAATGTGATCATCCCGACCCCTTCCATTTCGAACCGGAAGTACATGAAACATAAACTGAAAACCGTAAGCACAAAGCTTAATGAGTTCCCCAAAATACTGCATACCATACATATTTGTCAGCTCAAGGTTGTACCGAGTCTATTTCACCCCAGGTATATTTCACCCCCGAGTCTATTTCAACTCATATGTCAACACAAGGTTGTACCGGTCTATTTCAAGCCCATGTCTATTTCATCCCCGGGTCTATTTCAACTCATATGTAAGCACATGGCTATATCATATATATTTCACCCTTGGGTCTATTTCACCCCACATATATAGCAAACAGGCATATAGGCATAGAACTGATACAACAAGATAGGGATGTTATTCGGGTCGGAACCGAACCAAACCGAACCGAACCGAATAAACCGAAAACCGAATAAAGCAAATTGTATGAACCGAAAACCGAACCAAATAATCAATACGGGTTCGGTTCGGTTCAGGTATTATTCGGTTCGGTTCAGTTCCGGCCCGAATAACCCAAATAACATGTGCAAGATGATTAAGGAGTCGAATAACCCGAATATTTTGTAGTCGAAAAACCCGAATAACCCTTGTAGTCGAATAACCCGAATAACCCGAATATTTTGTATTACTTTTGAAGCTTATGATTTCATAAGTATATAACCCGAATAACCCGAATAACATGTACAAAATGATTTTGTAGTCGAATAACCCGAATATTTTGCATTACTTTTGTAGCTTATGATTTCATAACAAATCTTTTAAAGAAACAAATTAAACACTAAATATTAAACATCCAAAACACCCAAAAATCTATCTATAAGTATATAACCCGAATAACCCAAATAACATGTACAAGATGATTAAGGAGTCGAATAACTCGAATAAATATTGTATTTTCATGACTTTTGTAGCTTATGATTTCATAACAAACTTTTTAAAGAAACAAATTAAACACTAAATCGACTCACAGAAGGCCGCAAGGGAAAAAATACTCTTCATATTCGGTTCGGTTTTTTGGACCGAATAACCATTTATTCGGGTAACCCGGACCGAATAACCCGAAAACCGAATAAGCCTTATATAGATACCCGAAAACCGAATCGAATTGCTTATTCGGGTCTAATTCGATTCGGTTCTCGATTCGGTTCGGGTTTTCGGCCCAATTTATCATCCCTACAACAAGAGTCACAAAGACTACAAACACATATAATCCCTAGTGTCCTATAATATAGTGAGAAAACTCACCTTGCAAAGCAAATCAGAAGTCAACACACCCTTAAAATCCTACAATAGGTGCTAAGTGCCACCTAGATAATCACACAAGGCAAAAACTTAATCTATCTATTAGGAAATTAATAGTTTAACAAATTCCACAAGTCAACAGTCAACCCTTAAAAGCCAACAATCAATGTTGAATCCAGTTGACCGCCACGACGTGGTCTTCCTTGGCCACACCGTGGACCACATATGACCAAATAGTCGGGAATATCTCAGACGACATCCTGGGTAACCTAGGACCATGCCATAGTAGTTGGGGATTCCAACACCTTAATGCATAAAGCTGTTTTCTTCGATTCCAAGAGCTCCAACACTCAAATCTGGTCCAAAATGTGATATAGAAGGATAAAGTTTCTAACTTTATCCATTAGGACCACCCTAAAGGTCCAAAACCAAAATCTCTAAGTCCCAAAAGGCTTAACAATGTAAGAGCTTAACCAATAAGCACTTATTCCATAAAGTCCGAAGTCCATCCTTTCCAGAAGTGATTCTAGCACCAAAACTAACCTAAAAGTTGGTACTTTATGGACATGTGTGTACAATGCATGTCTTGAACCCATATTAGGTCTTAATGAGGGTTTATGACCTAAATCTCATGCATGCATTGAAAACCAAACCAAACTCCAAATCCAAGCTGAAATTATACCAAATGTGTCAGAGATTCATAAAGTTGCAAACTTTAAGAGATCTTAGTTTCCCAAAAAACAAGATGTAACACCCATAAAAATCATGACCAATTTAAACTTTTAAAAACATTTCAAAACCATTAATCATTGCAAAACTTGTTTTCAAAATGTATAATATCAGAGTATCCTAGAAACATAGACATAAATATGAGGAGCTGTACGATCACACCTTTGCCTTTTCGTGATCCCCTGATATACCTGAAACAATAAACTGAAACTGTAAGCCCGAGGCTTAGTGAGTTCCCCCAAAATACAACGCCATACCGATATAACCATATCATATAAACATATAAGAAAACACAGAACAACATGCATCTCGAGTCTATAGTATGACTGGTCCACCCGCACCGGGCCTTCAATCCACCTGGTCCACTCTCTAAGTTACAGTATGACTGGACCGCCCGCATCGGGCCTTCACTCTAGTTGGCCCACTCTCCGAGCCTCGACACGTCTGGTCCGCCCTCTCGGGGCCTTCGGCCTATCCGGACCGCTATTCGGGCCTGTAGTCTATCCAATCTACCCTGGGTATGTTGGCCTATAGCACGAAGTAGGACTCGCCTGAACCCAATCACCCATACCAACAAACAATCATGTGCACATTCATATAAACAAGTAAACATTCAGATCTAACAGATCAATAATCATGGTAACCATCCTATAACCAGGATACCGATCTAACCGATCTCTAACATAACAACCATCATATAACCAGGATACCGACCTAAACCAGGTCACTAACATAATACCATCCGAACTACCATGCTGCAGATCTAGAAGATCAATAAACATATCATGCAAATACCCGGATACAAATCCGATAAAGGGTCGACCTTGGTTCCTTAAACCCTGTTGATATCGTGAGGATAACTCACCTCGCAATGCCGATCTGAACTGAAAAATCAAACTCCTGAATCGTTGTCTCACCAAAAATCCCGAACTATCCAAATAATGAATATTAAGTAAATAAAGAGGGATACTAATTTTACCAAGAGTACTTCAACCAATCATAGACCATTTTGCCTTTCCTCTAATTTGGGCCAAGGCCCAATACCTAATCCATGATCCATAAGTCCATATATACAAGGCTCATTATTGGCCCAGTTTTCCAAATTGGGCCCAACTCCCTAATTGGGGCTCATTCAAAGATCCAGATTCAAAACTGGCCCAAACACCATTATTCAGAAAGCCCAGCAAGGCCCAAGTCCAAATAGTCCAAAAGCAGCCCAAACCCGAAGCCCAACTCGTCAAAGGCCCAACAGAGGGCATATGTTGGGGGTACTCCGCCTTGTGTTGACCACCATCGGGGTGGCTGACCCAGTACACTGGGCGTACTGGATTTACACGTGGCGTACACGAGCTATTCTTAAAAATCCAATAAGTGCTTAATAGTTTAAGCACTTAAGCCCAAATTTCAGATCTATCGATCAAATGTGCCTTAGAATCATAAAGTCTTGAACTTTATCACTTTGGACGACCAGAAAGATTTTAATACATGGTCTTAATCCATTAAGACCCTTCTACTACATGCATGGGACACCTTCAACCATTGGGACATCATTTTTATCACTTAGGGCCCTTCCTAAAGTCTAAAAGGACAACTCATTTCTTCCAAATCATAACATTAACCAACTTGGGGACTTTTGGGACAAGAATGGTTCCATAAAGCTAGAATGTCTAGATCTATATCATTCAAGCATAAAGTTTGAAGCTTTTTACCTTCTGGAGATTCTAGGGCAACAAACAACTTCAGATCTATAAGCTTATTCTCCTTCTCCAACTCCTTGATGCAACACCTTCCTCTCCAACTACTCAAAATACACTCTATAAGCTCACACCTTCACGGAAAGGATTAGGGTTTGGGGAAAACGGTTCTAAACAATGGAGGCTGAGGTAAGGGAAGGTTATGAGCTCATAATGTAGTTTATATAGCACCCAAAAATATTAGGGTTTCCTTCTGATATGAGTATGCCTAGCGTACACATGTGTACGCCCAGCATACTAGGGCGTGCCTAGTATACTCAGCTGTGACAACCCGAAATTTTCATTGTAGGAACTCTACAGTCAAACACTTCAATTAAAAGTGAAATTCATTTCTACAAATTTTTAGCTCGGTTTAAAGTCCGTTTGAGTATTTTTAAATATTTATTCTTCGAAAGAATAAACGAAAGGAAGTATACTTTAGGATTAATTGTTCAACATATAAGTCACAAAACTCCAAGAGTTAGGAGTTTTCGGCCCAAATAATGTTTGGAACGAAAAACCTAAAGGGTATATAAATGACACTTAGTCATTTTTTCCATTATTTTCCCATTTCTAAGTCAAGAACAATTCTCTCTCAAGTATCATCCAAAAGATTTTTCGAGATATTCAAGATTGTAAGTGTTTCCTTCCTTGTTTAGTTGATCTCTTCCATTATCTAGTGATCTTACATGATTTCATCTGTGAAATCATTCCATTTTCTTAGATCTTCAAGTGTTTATCAAGAACACCAAGAACACACACTAGTGTTTTGGGCCGAAAACACCTTTCTTTGCTTCCATACTGTAAGTATCTATCTCCTATACTTGTTATCTAGTAAGGATACTTGATTTAGAGCCTTGAAATCGTTGTTTTTCCAAGAACAAAAGGGGTTTTCGGTTAGTGCATCTCCTTAAACCGAAAACCCTAAAGAAAGGTTCCTTTAAGACTTTAAGCCTTTCCTAATGCTTAGTATTGAGTCTAGAACACTTCTTTGCTTGTTGAAAGCCCTTGGAAATCACCTTATGCATCAAAGATCATGAGTTTTTGTCCAACCATTTGGCCCGAAAACCTCTTGGACCGAAAACCATAAGAAACATACCACTTGGACCGAAAACTCCCTTAAGTGGCTATACAACCCTTAGATCCAACCCTTGGTACTTTTCCGTGTCCTAGGGTGTCTTAACTTGATTAATTAGTTGTTAAATGACTAATTGGATATATATATATATATATATATATATATATATATATGTATGTATTATTATATGATAAATAGGATCTGTGTGTGTGCTCAAGTCTTTATTTGACACTTATCATCCTATACCATCCGTTCATCCAAACCACTCACTACAGGTGAGTTCATACCCCTTAATTAACCTTTAAATGTTTCTAAATGCTTTTATGGGGGCGGGGGCGGGGGGGGGGGGGGGGGGGGGGAATACAAGTTGAATCATGCTAGTTAGTACATCAATCACATGTGATTAATAACTAGCATACAAATGGATTTACTACACTTTAGCTGTTTTACCAAACATATTACTTCAAATGGCTTTCTCAAATGTTTTTACATGTTTAAAACTTCTTATCAAACTGTCTTACATACTGCATGTTTCCTTTCAAACTTTATTACAATTGTGTTTCAAATAAAGGTTTCCTTATACTCAAAACTGTGCTTATCAATTAAAATGCTTTGAAATCGTTTTACAAACTGACATCAAGTCATCATTTTCTTAGTTATTAAACTCTTCAAAGGTTTTACAAAACTCTTTTATACTTTTATATTGTCAAATGCATGCCTATATATGTATAATTATATAAGAAATGTTTAAAGGACTTAGGATGGCTAGCTCGCTTTATTTCCTTTTCCTCGTTGGGATGTGGCCTTAGGGCATCGGTTATTCGTCCGAATGTCGTCTAAATATTAGTTATATATCATGTATACATATATAAACATAAAAGTTCTGTTAGTCAATTCAATACCTTTGGGTAGCAAAGGCATTACTTCGGTTATACACGTACATTACTAGTAGCTATAATAGGTATAGTTAGGAGATACTACTTACCATTCCAAGTACAAGGAATCACACAAGGGTCAGTTCATTCATAAGTCTATACTAATACAATACATACTATATGAAGAGATACAATTACAGAAATACAATTACAAGAGTACTAATACATTACATACTATATGAAGAGATACGATCACATACAATTACAAGACATACAATTACAGAGATACATTTACATAAATACGATTTCATAGATACGTTTACATAGATACTATTACATAGAATCTATTACATACGTTTTGGGACTTACCATTCCACGCCCAAGGCTGTTAGCTACAGTAGGGAAAATGTACATCGACGGGTGTCTACGGTTGCACTGTTCGATGAGTTTCCACGCCGTGAATATCCTACTACAAAAGGATACAATTTTAGTTATTATACTATTTTTTCTTCTTACCTTTACTTTGTGACTCATTCACATGAACGACGAGATAGAATATATTTGATATAGATAGACTATTTTCTTATCACCTTTATATTGTGACACATTCACACAATGGATGAGGTAGATTAGATTTGAATAATAATAGTTGTACAAGGAAAAACCTTCACTTATGTAGAGGTTCATACTTTCAAAACAGTCGGGTCTTGGTAGAAGGCTACTTTCAAAACAGTCAGGTATCAGTAGAAGGCTTCTTACAAAACAGCCGGGTCTTAGTAGAAGACTACTTTTTATACTAGTCGGAAATATGGGATTTTCTAGGGTTTTCAAACGTTTACAGTTACTTACAAACATTTTCATACTTATACAAACTTTTCCTCAAAACAATTATAAGTCTTTTATTACAAGTTTCATTTACAAATCAATGACATTAAAATACTTATGAATTCACCAGCTTTATTGCTGATACTCGTTTTCAAAATAACTTGTATTCTCAGGTCATAAATAGACAGGTACGACGACCAGGTTTTGTGAAGACGGAGCAGTCAACACTCGTCTTTTATTTTTGAGTATTCATTATGTTGTTTTATACTTTGAAAGAACACACTTGTAATTAAAATTATACTATTAATGCAATGGATGATGTTGTTGCTTGTTTACTACTTTGCATTGTTGTGATACTTTACATGACGTCCTCCGCCCCAGAACGTTTCCGCCGTTCTTGGTTTTGGGGTGTGACAGATTGGTATCAGAGCATTGTTTATAGTGAATTAAGTATCTCAACCCATAAAAGATATACAGACTATATATACAATGGGATTAAAAATAATCTGACCAAGAGTTTTTACTTTTAAATAATAAAATATTTAACTAAGTATACATACCTGCATTCATACTAAAATCCTTGTCACAATGACAAGAACAAAAGTATTACGATTGTTGAATATCACAAGTAAGCTCGGGGATGTATGATCAGTCTTGGGAGTGGCATAGCCTGATCAACTATGCTGGTCCGATGAGTGATTAGCATATGCCCAAGAATGGTTGTGATGTGGCAACAAGTCTAAAAACTTACCAACACTACCACAATGAGAACTCTAGAACAGAACATAAGTCTAAGATACTATAGGAGTATTTTGTGTTACTATAATTACTTACTTGAGAGCTAAAAAGATTTTCATTACTAGGTCAATAGTTGCTAAGTGGATACACTAAGGTTATATGTAACTAGGATGACATAGACTTAGAATCTGTAAATTTTTGCTTTACCCCTGTTCCTTGTGAATTTAGAGTTAAGGTCACTTATTCGAAGGCCTACCTTCTTTTGATTACATATAACTAGTATGCACTTTACAAATAGTGAAGCAACTAATGAAGATTATCTTATAACTATCTAGTTAGTACGTCTAATAATTAGTTCTTTACCTCAATTCTCGCATAGATAACATGGCTGGACTCCATCCCCACGCCGACCCGTACCTTCCGAACGAAGGCAATGCTGGATGGTTTGGAGAAGAACGAGAGGATGATCATCCAATCCCTTTGAATGATCACCATGCTGAAGACCTTTTGGATGGTGCTAACTTCGAGCCTGAAGTCGAGAAGCTACCCCTGGTAGCTCCCATTCCAATCCCTAACCCTCGTCTGGCTTTTCATGGCCCGACGCCTCCTTGGGTAGAATGTTTGGAGACATGGAGCGAAGAGCAAGATCAGCCTATGCCGTTTAATGGAGACCGAAGCTTCTACAACATAAGCGAAGGAAGCTCTGCAGACAAAATTCTTCTAATTCTGTTCCGTAGAGTTGCCCGAAACGAGATTCAGGGCAGGACAACTCTCCATCGTATCGCAGAGGTTGATGCCAATGCAGGAATGCATACCATCCGCACCAATCGCCTTGAACACACTCAGGAGAGATCTGAGAGAGACCATGAGACCCTTCTACAAGAACTAGCTGAAATACGAGCCGAAGTCATAGAGCTCTGAGTACGCCAGAGGGTGTACAAAAGACATCTGCTTGATATGGAACGTCAACTGGCTGAACTGAGAGTTCACCAGAGGGATGACCGTCACGAGTAGGAAATGCTTTATTTTCCTTCCTTGTTTAAAGGAATCGTTTTCCTATCTATGTCCTATGTGGCATTTTTCTATGAAACTACCTTGTACTGTAAGTACTTTTAGTTAGGCCTTTATGCTGTCAAAGACTTTTCTACTTCAAATGCGATGTAAGACCTTCTACAAGGTCAATTTTCCCAAACTTATTACGTCATGAATATCAATATTAAAAGTCGGCTAACTTTTATTTCACTCTTTGTCCAAATACTTTCATCATACTTTCATTAGGATCTATCTGAAACCCACTCTAGTCAAGTTATTAGACTAGGTTAATTTAGATCTGGGATCATTACCAATTCTCTTTCAAAGGTTGGATCATATTATTTACCAACCGATGGTACCCTGGTTTGAACGTCAAACATCTTGAGACCATTCTATGAACTTACTATTGCTCTGTACTAGGACTGCATCATAGGGATGTAGGTCAAACCCTCGAGAACATACTTCTACTCTTTACATGAACGGTCGAAATACATCTAGGTTCAACCATAATAGCTCACAAAATCCTTTCCTTTCGTGTTACAGAATCATGTCGTCATCCAGAAATAGTCAACTGAACAACGTAACCCCTATCCTTCCTATCGACGCCGCTACATTCCAAGCCGCGGTAGCAGTTGCCGTGACAGCTTTCCTTGCACACCTCAACTCTGTCAACGTAATCAATACTGGCAAAGAAGTTGACAATTTCGATCGTGGTACCGATCCGGGAAGCCAACAAATGACATCATTCATGGACTTGCAAAGCCGTAAAACCGAAAAGAGAAAATGAAATCGCCAAACCCGAAAGGAGCGCAAGCGATCCCAAAGACTTGCCATGCAACAACAACAAGTGGAAACTCCTGCCATTTCAGCACCGGCACGACCCATTTGTCAAGTCCTTGACATCGGGACCAGCCCTGTACACGACGGTGGTGGTAAAACCGGACCCTGTAAAAGGAAATTTTCAAAGTGGATGAACAAGGAAAACACCCGTGTCCACATAACTCTAACTCGACACCTCACTTCCACCACCAATGCTAGTACAAGCCAGATATGTCACCAATGCTGTGAAATTGGACACCTCAAGAATGATTGTCCAATGACAAAGAACTCCGGCGCAGACGGGAAGATACTAAGGATCACTGCCGCAGGAGAAACTAGTCCGGACCCACGTTAAAGTATATAAGGTGTTTGTTGTAACAGACTCATAAACTGTTTAACATTTGTACAACTCGAGTCTTATCTTTTGCGAGATCCCGTCAGTTAGGGACCCTCGTGCTGCGTATACTTGTCTTTCTATAGTATACCTAGTTCGCAGCAATAGACTTGTAGTAAATCTATAGTACTGTAACTCTTTTAAAAGTTGCACTGTTGTGTTTTGTCTGTAACGCCTTTATGATCAAATCTATTGCCTTTATTTTCCCAGTGATTCCGATATTATCATTCAACTTGATTCAATTCGATCCGCACAATACCAATTTTGTGCGCACATCTCTTTCTCCGTAAACGTCTTTCTAGCGAAGCCGTCATTTCAGAACTCCGAAGTACTCATGCGTAGAGTACCTCATGTTTCTTATCCTTTCCGAAGAAACCACAACAAACCTCCCCGGAGTACCACTCGTACAGTACGTCAAGTTCAAACCAAGGACCCTTACGGTTGATCTATCGCCGACGAATGTATACACATGGGTGGTATATAATCAAGGTTCTACAGGTTTGGAATTGGTGATTCCACTTTAACTTCTTTCGTCGTTGGGATGTGAGATTAAAGAAGAATTATTTATTCGACTACCTTTTCAATCTTAATTATATACGACTCGTATACACGAGACTATGATTGATGAACCATGTATGACGTCTAATATGAACTTCAGGACGGAGATTGCCCAATACTACGAGTAATCGCATCGTCATGCGAACGAACTTAGAGCCCAATACTACTCCTGTAACCAGATCGCTTTACAGACTAACACCCACAAAGATACAAGAACCGTCCGGACAACTGAGCGAACTACTCGGCAATGGAATTGAAAGACCAAGCTCCTCGCCTTGGAGAACTTCTGTCTTATTCTTCAAGAAGATAGACAGATTGTTTCGTAGGAGCATCGACTAACAGAGACTTCGACAAGATTTCCATTAGAAATCATTACCTCTGCCTCGCATAGATGAATTGTTCGACCAACAGCAAGGAACAATTTATCTTTCAGAAATGGTCATGAGATCCGAATATCACCAGTTATGAGCATTAGCGAAGGATGTTCCGAGGACAATCTTCCAAACTCGATACGGACGCTACGAGTCCATAGTGATACCCCTCAGATAGGACCAATACGCCCATAGTATTCATAAACTTAATGAATAGGGTGCGCTATTCTTACCTGGGACAGTTCATCATTGTCCTTGTAAATGACTTACTTATCCACTCTCGTAGTAAGGAGGAAATCAGGAAGAGCATCTACAAAAAACAATGGAAGCAATACGATCAGAGAAGCTTTACGCGAAGTTCTCTAAGAACGAGTTTTGGAAATGAAGATTCGAATTCCTAAGACACATAAATAGTGATGTGGGAATTCTTGAGGACCCTTCTAATAATCAAAATCATTGAGAATTTGTCAGCACTGAAGACGCCGACGGGAATTCGCCAAATTCTAGGTCTCGCTGACCTACTGTCGAAGTTCATTTAGAACTCCTCGAGAATTACGGAACCTCCTACGACTTTGACCCAGAAGGGAGCGGCCCTTGACTGGGAAGAGAAGAAAGAGGATGAAACCTTTGGAATTCCAAGTGAGAGACCAAATTCTTTGGGAAGTCTCACCCTGGAAAGACTTGATACGCTTAGGAAAGCGTGGAAAGCTAAATCCAAGATAGTTAGTACCTCCGAGATTCTTGCCAGCATCGGCCCTGTAACTCACAAATCCAACCGTTTAGACCGAAAACCTCTTGGACCGAAAACCATATGGACCGAAAACCACAAGAAACATACCACTTGGACCGAAAACTCCCTTAAGTGGCTATACAACCCTTAGATGCAACCCTTGGTACTTTTATCACTTGAATCAAAGTGTTTTTCCATTTCCTAGGGTGTCTTAACTTGATTAATTAGTTGTTAAATGACTAATTGGATACATATATGTATTATTATATGATAAATAGGATTCGTGTGTGTGCTCAAGTCTTTATTTGACACTTATCATCCTATACCATCCGTTCATCCAAACCACTCACTACAGGTGAGTTCATACCCCTTAATTAACCTTTAAATGTTTCTAAATGCTTTTAGGGGGGGGGGGGAATACAAGTTGAATCATGCTAGTTAGTACATCAATCACATGTGATTAATAACTAGCACACAAATGGATTTACTACACTTTAGCTGTTTTACCAAACAAATTACTTCAAATGGCTTTCTCAAATGTTTTTACATGTTTAAAACTTCTTATCAAACTGTCTTACATACTGCATGTTTCCTTTCAAACTTTATTACAATTGTGTTTCAATCAAAGGTTTCCTTATACTCAAAACTGTGCTTATCAATCAAAATGCTTTCAAATCGTTTTACAAACTGACATCAAGTCATGATTTTCTTAGTTATTAAACTCTTCAAAGGTTTTACAAAACTATTTTATACTTTTATATTGTCAAATGCATGCCTATATATGTATAATTATATAAGAAATGTTTAAAGGACTTAGGACGGATAGCTCGCTTTATTTCCTTTTCCTCGTTGGGATGTGGCCTTAGGGCATCGGTTATTCGTCCAAATGTCGTCTAAATATTAGTTATATATCATGTATACATATATAGACATAAAAGTTCTGTTAGTCAATTCAATACCTTTGGGTAGCAAAGGCATTACTTCGGTTATACACGTACATTACTAGTAGCTATAATAGGTATAGTTAGGAGATACTACTTACCATTCCAAGTACAAGGAATCACACAAGGGTCAGTTCATTCATAAGTCTATACTAATACAATACATACTATATGAAGAGATACAATTACAGAAATACAATTACAAGAGTACTAATACATTACATACTATATGAAGAGATACGATCACATACAATTACAAGACATACAATTACAAGACATAAAATTACAAAGAGACGTTTACATAGATACGATTTCATAGATACGTTTACATAGATACTATTACATACGTTCTGGGACTTACCATTCCACGCCCAATGCTGTTAGCTACAGTAGGGAAAATGTACATCGACGGGTGTCTACGGTTGCACTGTTCGGAGAGTTTCCATGCCGTGAATATCCTATTACAAAAGGATACAATTTTTGTTATTATATTATTTTTTCTTCTTACCTTTACTTTGTAACTCATTCACATGAACGACGAGGTAGAGTATATTTGATATAGATAGACTATTTTCCTTATTACCTTTATATTGTGACACATTCACATAATGGATGAGGTAGATTAGATTTGAATAATAATAGTTGTACAAGGAAAAACCTTCACTTATGTAGAGGTTCATACTTTCAAAACAGTCGGGTCTTGGTAGAAGGCTACTTTCAAAACAGTCGGGTCTTGGTAGAAGACTACTTTTTATATTAGTAGGAAATATGGGATTTTCTAGGGTTTTCAAACGTTTACAGTTACTTACAAATGTTTTCATACTTATACAAACTTTTCCTCAAAACAATTACAAGTATTTTATTACAAGTTTCATTTACAAATCAATGACATTAAAATACTTATGAATTCACCAGCTTTATTGCTGATACTCGCTTTCAAAATAACTTGTATTCTCAGGTCACAAATAGACAGGTACGACGACCAGGTTTTGTGAAGACGGAGTAGTCAAGACTCATCTTTTATTTTTGAGTATTCATTTTGTTGTTTTATAATTTGAAAGAACACACTTGTAATTAAAATTATACTATTAATGCAATGGATGCTGTTGTTGCTTGTTTACTACTTTGCATTGTTGTGATACTTTACATTACGTCCTCCGCCCTAGAACATTTCTGCCGTTCTCGGTTTTGGGTTGTGACATCAGCGTGCCCTTATGTACGCACAACGTACTCCTCCTGGTCCCAAAATTGCAACTTAGCCATTTAGGCTTTTCATGGCTTTACCCTTCCATCCCAGGGACTATAAATGACAAATCTTAGAATGTTACAACTCTCTTCCACTTAAACTAGGCTTCGTCCTCGAAGCCTGCTGCGGCGAACAATTTAGGATAATGCTCCCGCATCTTGGACTCTAGCTCCCAAGCCTACGCAGATCCTTTCCAATGTTGCCACTTGTCTCCCTGCATAGTTCCAGTGCTCTCCGACCTGAACATCACCCATCGATACAACCGCCTACTCATCAAATATGCGCCTTTTTAGTTGCCCGACGTGAAAAGTGTCGTGAATCTGACTGAGCTTCTTTAAAAGGTCTAACCTATACGTCACTTTGCCAAATTTGACAAGAAACCTGATGATCCAAAGAATCAGAACCCAACCTTCCCTCTTCCTGAAGCGAACCCTTTTGGTGCTGACATGATAATGCTTCCTTCAGCTCCCAAAATGTCATACGTAATCAACCCACTAATAAACATGAACACTCGTACTTGGCCCAATCAGCCTCGTACTGGAATACCAGGCATGCCTACGACGGGTCCAGTCATCCCCGGGATGGAATACCCTCGATTGGAATACCAACATATCAAATCAATTCCACCATTAAATTGAAATTCTCATGGTTTTTTGGCTTACCGCCTCAACCCTACCACTCCTATTGAGCCTCCATGCCTACGACTTTCAGTCGGCCCGCACCGGGTATCTTGGCCTACTGCATAGAGGAGGACCACCTCAACCCTACTCAAATATAATTTGTCGCCATAGACGATCTGGAGAAAGATCTAACCTGGTTCCCAAAACCTGAAAGACAAGACATTTTAATCCCAAGCCTTCCTAAAGCTGATGAATACCATTCAGATCTACTCCCAGTCCTCCAACTGGAGTATTGACAGATCCAACAAGATTAATCCTTTGAAACACTCCGAACTGATGGGATCACCAAGATCCCCTATACTCCATCCGTCCTCTAATAACAACTTCCAATCAAACCAAAATACAACGGAGTCTTCAGCCTGCTCCAGCAGCATGCTCAATACTTGGAGACACACCTACTGATTGTTATAGCATAATAGCATATTCAATACGCGAACATAGATCTACAAACACACACACACTCAGAGTCTTCAGGATGAATGGACCGCCTCACCACGCCTTCAGCCTATCTGGACCACCCTCAGAACCTTTAACATGTCTGGACCGCTTCTCTAGGCCTTCAGCCTGTCTGGACCGTTCTCCGAACCTTTAGCATGTATGGACCGCCTCTCCGAGCCTTCAGCCTATCTGGACCGTTCTCCAAACCTTCAGCATGTCTGGACCACCTTGTCGGGCCTTCGGCCTGTCTGGACCGTTCTCTGAGCTTTCCCCCTGACTGGTATGCCCCACCGACCTTCAGTCTATCCAGACCGCTCTAAACTGTTGAGCATCACCCTGGAACCCCCCTCCTGGTGCTCTCTCCCATGCAGCTTATTTTCACCCACTTGGGGTTTTAAACTCCTGGTCCCTTCCATGGACTATAACCCCAACCTAACCATAGGCCTCATGTCGATCGTCCACCCTCTCGGAAACCATGGTATGATCCCTAACCCGCGTATCTACCACATACACTAAATAACTCGCACACCCGTGCTGAATGTACTGCTGAGCCCTGACAGCTAACAAAACCCTCAATCTATCAATCCAAAAACCCTTAGAGTCACGCAAACCATCGACCGAACACTCGAACTGAACTCAATTCATGACTAGAACCCCAACCTGGGTTCCCAAATTCTGCTATCAAGCACCAAGAAGACGTGTTTCTTATGATGGGGAGTTTTACAGAACGCCCAACTAACACAACCCTCAAACCAAGCAGCCACTGGGGCCTCCATTCTCCTTGTCAGGTTGCAAAACTTATCCCCGTCACAAAACGGCTCCCGCTTCTGCATCCCGGGGTAACTTTCCCCTACTTAGATTTGACTAAGCCTTCACAATACATGAAAAGTGGAGGATTCCCAATCCTTCTCACTTCCAATGATCGATCTGATGTCAACCAACTCTTTCCAACTAGTGCTCCTTTACTAGCCAATCCCAATTGATCACACACTTCTAGGAACCAGATGAATACTTCCTGAATCCCAATGAAACCGACAATCCCTAATGCTTGAATGATCCCACACTCAAGTCCTGAAGACCAAAAGATAGATGCTCCAACTAATACCTCGGCGATGAGCTACTTCTCTTGGCGCTTTCGTCCGTCAATCACCAATGGTTGCTAAAACCACTGAATCCTGACAATGTTGAATAACCCTTCTGTGGGACCCTATCCGCAGACCTCCCACATAATACCCCTCTTCCAAAGGTGCTTCCAACAAGTCTCCCGGTCCCGGGCTCTAGAAATCATTCCATTCATTCGCACCCTGATTCACTCATCCACTCAAACGTCCACAACTGAACTGCAGTAGCTGAACCAACCTCTGCTCAAAACCAGGCTACAAACTGCTCCCAAGACATAGTCTATAATCCCAAAAGTGCAATAGGTTGCACAATCAATGGCTACCGCCCGATACAAGAGATCCAGGGTAAACCGGACCTCACAAAATACTTATGCAACATCGACCCACCTGTGCTCACCGACGCTGAAATAATGGCGCCAATCCCTGCAACCAACTGACCCCGAGCTGGAATACAACCTGATCCTAGGGTCACAAGCCTACTCAATCCTTCGAGCTCGGAAAACTGAAAGGGCATAATCCTTGCCCCAAAAAAACGAAAGTCCAATCCATCAATTAACCATTCCACTTCTAGCTGCAAAACCCAAGCTGAGCATAATCATCACTCCTTTCCGGAGTCCCCGCCCACGACTCACATTCTGGCCTCGAGAAAAACCCCCGAGCCTCAAATCTAGAAAATCATGTGCTAGCCTCTCCCGCTCAACCTGTGGAATTCAACATAATATCTCCCTGATCTCAAGTAACTGCAGTCCTCTACTCATCCGAATATGTCCAAGTAACAAGTCCCGATACTGGAAAGCTCGAGCAGCTCCTCCCCCTGCCGTCATTACAGCTGCTGTGGTAGCCGTCTCAGCAAGGGTTGTATATCGCTCGTAGAAATACTCAACCATGGAGGTCTTAATAGACCCGAACATCTCCGACAACTGTCCCCAGAGAATCTTGATCACCTCCTCCCGGATGATCTGACTGACACTATCCTCTGACAATACTGGCCTATCCTGGCTGCCAGCTTCCTATCCTAACCCAGATCCGGTCTCAAGACGTCTCGGATAATCCATACAATAACAGGGAACCAACTCCCAACTAAACCCCCGGGGTTGTGACTTCCTTGCTACGCGTATGGGTCATGTGCTTTCAATAGTACGGGCCCATACTACCTTCCACACCTACCCATATTTGTCTCAAGTATCACCATAACACCTTAACAATATACATAAACTTAGCGAGCGCTCAATCCTCACTCCTAGAGGAATGCTAAATATCTCATAACTGGCTTACCGACCTCGCACAACCCACCCATCCACCAACTGCCACATGACCCTCCATTGGTGCCAGTTAATTATTGCATGAATATAATCACATACCACATGGCTTGAATATAATCACAAAATGAAATAATTCGTAAGGTATTTTGGGGTCTACTTAGTGGCTCCGGTTGATCGTAAACTTCACATCCTCTTTTACTTATTTTTAAAACCATTTAAAAATCATTTTGAAAATCTTTCCTTGATTTGAGACTGGATTCACACGAGTGTTCCTCTAATTCACTCAAACCAAGGCTCCGATACCAACTTGTAACAACCATAAAAATCATGCCAAATTTAGACTTTTAAAAACATTTCAAAACCATTAATCATTGCAAAACTTGTTTTCAAAATGTATAATATCAGAGTATCCCAGAAACATAGACATAAATATGAGGAGTTGTACGATCACGCCTTTGCCTTTCCGCGATCCCCTGATGTACCTGAAACAGTAAACTGAAACTATAAGCCTGAGGCTTAGTGAGTTACCCCAAAATACCAACGCCATACCGATATAACCATATAATATAAAAATATAAGCAAACAAAGAACAAAATACATCTTGAGTCTACAATATGACTGGTCCGCCCGCACCGGGCCTTCAGTCCACCTGGTCCACTCTCTGAGTTTATAGTATGACTGGACCGCCCACACCGGGCCTTCAGTCTATCTGGCCCACTCTTCGATCTTCGGCATGTCTGGTCCGCCCTCTTGGGGCCTTCAGCTTATTCGGACCACTAGTCGGGCCTTCGGCCTGACTATGTGCCCTCCTGGGCCTGCATTCTATCCGATCCTCCCTAGGTATGTTGGCCTATAGCACGAAGCAGGACCCGACTTAACCCAATCCCCCATACCAACAAACAATCATGTGCACATTCATATAAACAAGTAAACATGTAGATTTAACAGATCACTAATCATGGTAACCATCCTATAACCAGGATACCGATCTAACCGATCTCTAACATAACAACCATCCTATAACCAGAATACCAACCTAAGTCAGGTCACTAACATAATACCATCCTAACTACCAGGATGCAGATCTAGCAGATCAATAAACATATCATGCAAATACCCAGATAAAAATTTGATAAAGGGACGGCCTTGGTGCCTTAGACCCTGTTGATATCATGAGGATAACTCACCTCACAATGCCGATCTGAACTGAAGAATCGAACTCCCGAATCGCTATCTCACCAAAAATCCCGAATTATCCAAATAATGAATATTAAGTCAATAAATGGGGATACTAATTTGACCAAGAGTCCTTCAACCAATCATAGTCCATTTTGCCTTTCCTCTAATTTTGGCCAAGGCCCAATACAAAATCCATGATCCACAAGTCCACATACACAAGGCCCATTATTGGCCCTATTTTTACTTTCCTCTAATTTGGGCCAAGGCCTAATACAAAATCCATGATCCACAAGTCCACATATACAAGGCCTATTATTGGCCCAACTTTCCAAATTGGGCCCAACTCCCTAATTGGGCCTCATTCAAAGATCCAATTTCAAAACTGGCCCAAACACCATTATTTAGAAAGCCCAGCAAGTCCTAGGTCCAAATAGTTCAAAAGCAGCCCAAACCCGAAGCCCTACTCGTCAAAGGCCCAACAAAGGGTGTACATTGGGCGTACTCCGCCTTGTGTTGACCACCATCGGGGTGGTTGACCCAGTACGTTAGGCGTACTGGATTTATGCGGGGCATGCGCGAGCTGTTCTTAAAAATCCAATAAGTGCTTAATGGCTTAAGCACTTAAGCCTAAATTTCAGATCCATCGACCAAATGTGCCTTAGAATCATAAATTCTTGAATTTTATCACTTTGGACGTCCATAAAGTTCTTAATACATTGTCTTAATCCATTAAGACCCTTCTACTACATGCATGGGACACCTTCAACCATTGGGACATCATTTTTATCACATAGGACCCTTCCTAAAGTCTGAAAGGACAGCTCATTTCGTCCAAATCATAACATGCACCAACTTGGGGAATTTTGGGACAAGAATGGTTGCATAAAGCTAGAATGGCTAGATCTATATCATTCAAGCATAAAGTTTGAAGCATTTTACCTTCTGGAGCTTCTAGGGTACTAAACAACTTCAGATCTATAAGCTTGTTCTCCTTCTCCAACTCCTTGATGCAACACCTTCCTCTCAAACTACTCAAAATACACTCTATAAGCTCACACCTTCAAGGAAAGGATTAGGGTTTGGGGAAAACGACTCTAAACAGTGGAGGCTGAGGTAATGGAGGGTTATGAGCTCACAAGGTTGTTTATATAGCACCCAAACCCTAAATATTAGGGTTTCCTTCTGCTATGAGAACGCCCAACGTACTAGGGCGTGCCT
This sequence comes from Lactuca sativa, assembly GCF_002870075.4. Classification (NCBI taxonomy): domain Eukaryota; kingdom Viridiplantae; phylum Streptophyta; class Magnoliopsida; order Asterales; family Asteraceae; genus Lactuca; species Lactuca sativa. The sequence goes on along the minus strand of NC_056625.2, from coordinate 174,635,867 downwards.
ATTACACTCAACGTACCCTTATGTATGCGCAGCGTACTCCTCATGCTCCCAAAATTGCAACCTAGCCCTTAGGCTTTTCATGGATTAACCCTTCCATCCCCAGGGACTATATATGAAAAATCTTGGGATGTTACACAAGAACAAGAAGTTAATGGGACAAAATCAAGATCCAACAACTTAGCATGATAAAAATTGAGTCTTGGACACTAAAAAAGGTCCAGAAGAGTGCTGAGGTGGAGAATGGAGACTTGCTTACTTGATCTTTGTTTCCTTCTTCCTTCTTTAGCTTCAAGGAACACCAAAACTAGATCAATAATGGAGGAAAGTGATTAGGGTTTTCTTTTAGGGCTTGAGGGTGATGACGGAGGCTGAGGATGAGCAAATCCTAGCCTCCTCATTCCTTTAAATAGGGAGCAAACTCATAAAAATAGGGTTTTTACTTCAGTTGTCCACCATTTCGTGACCAATACTGCTACGTCGTGGTGGCTTAAATGAAACACGTGAACCCTTCTCGCCTCGCCACGTCGTGGTCGTGTCTCCACCACGTCATGTCAATCCTCAAACTGATAAATTAATTATGAATGATGTACCTCAAGACCCGGGCGTTACAATGCAAGTATTTCTTCTTTCGATCCTCTCTCAGGAGAGAGGAGAGCAAAGTAACGGTTTCAAGAAGTGAGAAGGAAAGAGAGCCATGCAATCCTTTAAACTAAATCCTTTACCCATTAGGTCTTAACCTTTAAGACCTACCATGCTCCTATCACCCATGCTTAATCATATTTTCCATACATGACTCTAAAGGGAGTTTTCTTTTGATTAAAATAACCAAAGTCCCATCCCTTCTTTGTCTTGACTAGCTCTCAGCCTAAAGAGATGGAAAGAGACAAAGTTTATAAGAAATATTGTAACCTTCTATAAGATATAAACTTTTAACCTTTTAGCTAAAAGACAAAAGTCATTTTAGTCCAAAAGAATAAATCATACCCAATTAATTATAAGAGTTATGAATATTTATAGATAATCAATTTCTTATAAATAATTATTTGCATCAAGTTGTTGTTAGTGTGAACCTTTAGGATCATATGTTATTACTAATACCATTATATAATGATTCTTAAGTACAAAGATCTTTCAATCTCCCACTTGCACAAGACTCGTCATTGATTGATATAGACAATGATAAATGTCTAGCAACATTTCACTGTACCCAATAACACATGACGAAGTGCCATTCTATCAACATCTAATTCCCCAAAAGCTCAAAGCTACAATTGATGTATAAGGTAAGTTATCAATTATCCTTTGTCCCATACAACATGTTGAACCAAAGATACAAATTGCAATCAATCTCATTTGGTGTTGAACTTTTGATAAGGTACCTTAGATGTATAACTCTCAGCACATAACATGAACAAATCCCATCTCGACTACATACGTGTAACAATTTGTAAAAATAGGTCAGAATTCGCAAGTCAAACCACCACGAACCCCTTTGAATAAGGACTTATGATATAATTGTTCCATGTTTTATATGCAACTAAAACCATGTAAGTTATAACTGCACTTAGATTACTCCAAATTTCTCAAAATCGACAGGTGTTAACAAATAGAAAACAATTCACAAAATAAATATTAATTAATGTCCTAAAAATACATTTTTTGCATTAAGTATACTTGAGAGCTAATAGAAGTCATCCAAACTAATGTGATTAGAGAGAAGTTGTTTTCTCAAATAATATTGATTTGAACCTAAATAATCTTTTACATTCCTTAAATTAATAACATATACAATATTTATTCATTTTCATTAAGTTTTTACATCTCTCTTATTATATATAGTTATATTATTACTCTTTTCTTACCCTTTATGTGGTTGAAGGGTTTGTGTTTTCATTTTTTAATATAGTTCTTAGGGAGGGGGGGATATTAGTAGTCTTCTTTTCATAAAAAACCTTCATATGGTTCATGAATTTAGTATTCAAACATGAAGAGGTAAAGAGATAGGTTATGTTACATCAATGGTGATTACAATGTGATTTTTTCTTGTGATAAAGGTGCTTTTAAATGGGAAACAAAACTAAATGACCAACAAAGAGAATAAAAAAGAATTTGATAGATTTTCTTGTTGAATCAACTATATAATTTTTAGCTGAATTTTATATGTTCTTGAAACTGTTTCTACAAATTTTATGTACAATTTATTTTGTGTTTAATGTGTTTTTAAAAAATATATATTATAATAGATGTTTCAATGTTTGTATGTTATACATTTTTTTTAGTATTTATTATTTCATATCATTTATTATTCGTGTGTGTGTGTGTATATATATATATATATATATATATATATATATATATATATATATATAGAGAGAGAGAGAGAGAGTTAGATTCAAGTATTCTAACTAATTATTGTGCGGATATCGTATGCTATGAGAATGATAAAGAAAATATGTTGTTTGATAATATAAACACGTTCATTTTTACATAACTATTGTCATTACCACATATTCTCACTAAGTAAATCGTCTATAAGGTTATTATACACTTATTAATATTATTCTCATTTCTGTTAGAATATTTATTGGATCGTAATTCTGTCAGAATGAAAATGAATGAAAAACGATGTGTGAGAACAAAAATAAATAATAATAAACGAGAATGCATGAAAATGATGATATTTTTGTAAGGTTAAATGTATTCGCATTGCTAAACAACTTATTCTCTTAGTAATTCTCATAGGATACGATATCCACACAATAATTAGTTAGAATAGAATAATCTAAGCATATATATATATATATATATATATATATATATATATATATATATATATATATATATATATATATATATATATATATATATATCTTCTCTTCTAACAAAAGAATCCTATAAATGCCACTTGTCGTTTTTCTACCCCTCTACTTTGACACAGGACATCTTCTTATTAAGCATTCCCTTTAATTCCCGCCTTTTTCTTATGATTAAGAATATATTGAATTTGATTTTAAATTGATTAGTAGTACCCCTTCCTTTTATACGATATGATTATGATATATTTGTACCTATATGAACTATAATTAAGGGATTGCTAACCGAAATCACAACTCATCATATATCTAATCCATTCCATATATATTCACGTACAAAACAGGCAACCAGATAGAACTTAGGGATTGTTCAAATCTTCAATCCAAGAAATTAGGGATAGCAAATAAGGCTATCAATCAGGAACTATATAAGGAACATAATCATGCAATATAATCATTCAAATCGATTTTTCTCTATGTCGCCCCTTCCCATTCTCTCACTGCATTTTCTCTCTAAGGTTTTCTAGGGTTTTGGCTGGCTTCCATATCCAACGCAATTGTATCTACTTTTCACGTTTCTGAAATTTATTATGTTTTTTTACCTAATCATGATTAATACAGTAGTTATTTTAGAAAAACAATATTGAGCGCTTATTTTACAAAAAAACGTACAAAGTTTGAGCCTTTTATTGAAGACATTTGATGAATGTTGTCGGTCCTTGAAAAAACATGGCATGCATATTCTATGATCGCATTATGTTCGAGTTATATAGTGTGGCTGCATTTTTTGCTACAAACTTTATGTTCTTTCTTGTAGTGTATGATCCTTTTTTTAATTTGTTTGAATGTAAATGGGAAAAGACTTCCAAAGATTTGATTTGATTTGATGAAGATTGACCTTATCAACAAGAGTATTGATGTTTTTTTTGTAACTGAGGGTATATTAGTGAACGACTAACAAGGAAAAAGTAATGGATAAAGATAAAGAGAAAAACAGAGGTATTGCAAGAAATGAATGGTAGAATTTTGATATTTGAATATACATTAAGGGACTTGCTGTCATGATGTATTCTCTATGTGCAAATATTTTCTTTTCACTTATTAATAGATTTGTAACACTGTCTTCCGTTTATTTTAACATTGCTTTCACAAAATTAATGGATTTATGTATTAAAAGTTTTGACTGTTTCATATATGAAATCAGGCATGGTTTCTTGATTGTGACCATTCATATCTGCTAGCATGAATCAAATTTATGTTGGAGTTCACGTGATTATCGATCGCAACCTCCATGAAACAAGGTATTCGTTTATGTATTTCATTTATTACTTTCTTTTCTACAATATGTAAACTAACAAAAAAAATCATGGTAGATTTGTTGATTTAATGTCAACATTTTTCTTCTTTTTTTGGGTCTTTCACGAGGTTAGGTTTCTCCAAATATCTGCAAAATAAAATGAGAGAAACACAAAATTCAAAATCTTGTGAAAGCTTTTGGTTTGTGAAATCTGCCACTACATAAGCTTGGGCTTCTAATTGAGATGTCTCTAATTTTATGTTTTTTAGTGTTTAGGGTCAAACTATTTCTTCTTGTGTTGTGTCAAACTGTTCCTTAATCTGTAAATTTATTATTTTTTTTATTATAAAGTTTTATTCCACAGCCATGCCAACGAGAACAATAGATCTTTCGTCCGACACAGCGACGAAACCAACCAAAACGATGAGATTCGCAATGGCAAAGTCTAATCGAGGTGGAACATGATGTTTTCCCTTGACTGAATTACCAATGTACATTGCTATTTGTGGCATTTATCCATATTTGGGTGTTAAATACACTAAATGGCAATGTATTTTCGATTTGCCTATGATTCAAAGCCATCTTATTTATTTTCTTTTAACCAAATTTGAACTAATATTCTTTCTATTATGGACAAACTGAGTTGTGTGTACTTAGTTTTAGAAAGGATTGTACATTTTAATAAATTATGTTTATGTCCTCGAATTCGACCAAACTATGCATGTATGTGGCTATTTAATACCATATTATATCAGATGTATAAAACAGGGATGTGAAAAAGTCATTGTCAAATGTTGGTTTGTCTATGAGAGAACCAGTTTTCACCCATGAACAATTATATCTAATTTTATTCAGAATTAAGAGTACAAAATGATTGAAATTATTAATTTTAGATAAGGATAATAGTCGAACCAATAAAACTTCCAATGTTATATGCAAAAGACTGTTTTAACCTTTATGTTAACGTATTTTTATTTTATTTTTTTTACTTGTGAAATTAATTATTTATTACTTAAAATTCAAGAGTACTCAACGTCTTTTTAGTTATGATTTATATTTTTTATTTTTTTGTGCATATAACTCTGCTATATTTCTTTATTTGTTTAGATGTCTTATAACAGTTAGATTATTCTATCATGTAAAATTTTTGTTTTCATATTTAGTATATCAAATTTAAATGCTTCATAGTTCACTATGGTGTTTTTCTCATTAATCATTAATTACATAACATTATTTAAATTTTCTAGCCGTCGTAGATATTATTTTTACACAGCGATCATAAACTTACCGATACACATCAGTTATTCTATAGAGATTTTTGTTTTTAAATGTATTACTTTTTTTATATTATATAATTTTTTTTTTCCGAACCATGTAACAGACCGGTTATAACCTAGTATATGAACAATTATTTAAGATTATCATGTTAATCCTGTAGGCCGAGCTTGAAATGGGTACATGACCAATTATTTAAGATTATGATGTTAGAAAAAAGTCGGTTAAGTAGATTTTTTTTTGTAACGTGCGTTTTCAAGTAGAAAAATTAAAATGATAGTTCATTTTACTCAACCAATTTCTTTTTTATCAATGTAAGGTAGTTTATTAACAATAAGCTTAAAATAAATTCATAAGGCAACTACAAATTTGACTAATTTGACTATGTGTTCATTGCTTTATTTTACTATTAGTAAGTATATTTTTATTATTCTTTATTAATTAGGATTTAAAATTGATCATGAGAAAATTTAATCATGTTATTTTAATTTAGAAAAAAACATCATTAATGGTCACTGTAGTTTTTCAGATCTAAAGTTTAATCCCTAAGTTTAAAAAATTTCACAGATGGTCCCTCGTGCTTTTAAACATTTTGATGTTTGGTCCTTATGCGTTACTTCATCAGCTTTCTACAGTTAAGTGAAAGACATTTTCGTCATTTCATTACCAATGAAGCATTTATGATGTTTTTTCTTATTTAAAAAAAATAAAATATAATTATTTAATATAAAACGGTCATCTCTCTCTCTCTCTCTCTCTCTCTCTCTCTCCTCTCCTTTGATTTGTAAATCAACCTGCAAATCAGATTAAAAAAATCTAGATCAAAGAGGCAAACCCAAGACAAAAGTGATTACAGAATCAATGAAGCATCAACATCAACATCATCTATAACCCATATTCTTAAATGATTGTATATAAAACCTACAGACAGTAGGAGAAAGGTTTTAAACCTGCAAACAGAAGAATGAGATGGGTTTTAATATGAAGGAGGGGATGTGTTTCTCATTTAGTATCCATGAATTAGTAATCTATTTTTCTGGGTGTTAATCAATTTTTGGAGTTTGTGATGGATGAGATCTTTGTTTCATCCTCAACTTGGTTTAAGCTCTGTTCGGTTCATTTTCTAGGCATGTAATTAACACACATGTTTGGGTTTGTGAAGAGCACCAATCTAAAAAAGACACGCGCGTGTTGACAATCTTCAACCTTATGTTTCAAATTCCACAACAGTGACAATGAAGATAATCAATGAAGAAATCGAGGTTTCATTTTCGGTCAATTATTGAATAAATCGAAATTATAAACATCAGAACTTACCTGATGGAGAAGAACATGGTCTAGGAAGATGGTGAATCATACCCTTTTTCAGAACCGTAAATTCCAAGAACCACTTACAAATCTCTCTATCAAACTCCAACTCCTTCCATTTGATCGATTGAAGGTTTATCGAAATTTAGGGAATGGATAGAGAAATCAACAAGTGAAAGGGGTGGATAGAGAACATGTCATTTATGTTTGATGTGTTTTGTGTATGTATGTATGATGTGTTTTAATTTTCAACAAAGAAAATGATTTAGAAAGCATATGATGGATGAAGAAGAAGAGGGGGTAAGATATTTACAGTGGGTTAGTTGAAGTTGCAAAATGAGATACAAATATGGCGTTGGTCTAGGTGGTTGAGAGATTTATGGTAGGGTGGTCTAAGGCATGGATGGTTATTGAGCAGAAGATAAAGGGAAAAATAAGGGAAAGAAAAAAAATGGAGATCTATGGTGCTTCCGAGTAAAAGAGTAATATGTAAAGATGGAGATCGAAGGTGCTTCCAGCGCCATGCTCCCTATATGCTGTGTACTCCATGAATGAAATGGGTCGGGGTCAGTCCTAGCTATGTTGGGCGTAGCCAGAAGTACATTAGGCGTACGTGTCTAATCCAAAACTTAACTTTCAAACGTCTTAATCGTTAAGACATGCAACCCAAACTCAGATCTGACCTTAAAAGTACTTCTTAACTCATAAAGTTCATAACATTAAGCCTTTTCATAGCCAAAATAAGTTTAAAACTCAAAACCCTAACTTAAACCATACTCAAAACCACCACACTCTTGCATGGTAAGAAAAGGACCTTCAAGAAAGCATTTTTATGATTCCAGATTACCTAAAACACATGAAAGGACAACTAATATGCTCTGGAGTACACCATACTCATAAATATCCAAGCTAGGGACAAAAAGGTCCATAATAACCCATTGAAGAGATCTAGAAAGAAACACACCAAGGTATAAACTATATATCTTCAAAAGATGCACAAGGTGAGGTAGTTTCTGGATCCACAAGCTTGCAAGCAACACCACCTTCTTCAATAGTCTTCTTCTTTAACAAGAGAGCACCAAAATCACCAAAAAGCTTCAAAATCTTCACACACAAGGATGAGACTCCAGATTAGGGTTTTGAAGGATTAGAGGATGTGTCTAGAAGGTCCAAAGGAGGTATAATGTTGATTAAATAGGGAGCAAACCACATGTATACCCAACATAATAGCATGAGTCCTGTGTTTCCAAGGCTTGATCATGTACGTTGCGCGTACCTCACGTATGCCCAACGTACAACTAAAATGCAATGATTTTGATACAAGGGACCAATAATGAAAAATACCTGTAAATTGGATGTTACTATTCTCTCCCACTAGAATCAGACTTCTCCTTTGAAGTCAGCCTCGAAAAACAGATCAGGATAGTGCTCGCGCATCTCAGTCTCGGGTTATCAAGTCCACTCTGAGCCTTTCCGGTGTTGCCACCGAACTTTGACCAAGTTCACTACCTTGTTCCTTAAGGTCTTCACTCTCCTATCTAGAATCTTCACTGGCCTCTCGATGTAATTCAGGCAGTCATCGACCTGAATGTCCTCCAAAGGAACCACAACTGTCTCATTGGATATACACTTCTTCAACTGGGAAACATGGAAGGTATGATGAATCTAACTCAACTCCTTAGGTAGCTCCAACCGGTAAGCCAACTTGCCTACATGGGCCAACACTCTGAAAGGGCTAATAAAACTGGGACCTAGCTTGCCCTACTTACTGAAGCGAATAACACCCTTCCATGGTGATACCTTAGAAGTATCACATCTCCGACCTGATACTCTTACTTAGAGCACCGCCAGTCCGCTTAACACTTCTAGCGACTCTGGGCTGTCAACAATCTCTGTCTGACTTGCTATATGGCCTCGGTCGTCTTGAGCACTATCTCATTGCTCCCCATAATCCTCTGACCAACCTTACCCTAGCAAAAAAGAGTCTGACACCTCCTTCCATACATAAGCTTAAAGGGAGGCATACCAATGTTGGAATGATGGTTCTTGTTAAAAGAAAACTCAGCCAAGGGAAGATAGGAGTCCCATCTCCCATCAAAAAGAATGATGCCGAAAAGCAACATATCCTCGAGCGTCTGAATAGTCCACTCACTCTGCCCGTCGGTATGTGGATGATAGGTGGTACTAATATGAAATCGGGTGCCCAAATCTTCGTGAAACCTCTTCCAAAATGTGGAAGTAAAACGAACATCTCGATCTAAGACAATAGAAGTCGACACCCCATGTCGAGCCACCACCTCCCAAACATAAATCTCAACCATTTTCTCTGCAGAAGAGCCCTTACTTATGGCTAAGAAGTGAGCACTCTTCGTCAAACAATCAACTATCACCCAGATAGCATCAAATCCCATTGAAGTGTTCGATAATTTTTGTTGGATTAGGTGTCTAAGCCCATAACTATAATTAGTATGTACTTGACTTGAGAGTAGCATGGAACCAGAATAATTTATAAGGATGGACTTTTGAGAAGAGGATATTCATGATTTATTAATATATTATAAGTTCTAATGTATTAATATGAGATCCATGGAGGTTTAAACCCATGGAGCCTAAGGAATATGGAAATTCATGCACATTAGGGTTTACATGGTGTAACCCCAATTTTGCCACACTATATAAGAAACCCATTAGCTCCTAAAATTGGCACCATAGTGTTCTTGGAAAAGCTATAGCCGATTCTTGAGTGCAAGTATTCTCTCTCAAGTCCTTTCATTGTTGGTGGTGTTGTGTGATTCCATTTGAGGTGCAACACTTGGGGCACTAATTTCTTAAATGCCAAACTCAAGAAAACTACAAGCTACAACAAAGAGGTAATTCTATAACTCATTTTTATGTTGTTCATGTCAATTGCATGCTAGTTGTAGGCTTAATGCTTTGGAAACAATATTGCATGTATAATTAGAGAAAACATAGATCCAAAGCATTTAGGGTTGTATGTGCACCATAAGATGTTGTAGTATACTAAAACCCATCAGTGGTATCAGAGCCTAAGATTGTTTTCCACTATACTTGATGTTTTATTGGTTTTCAAAGCAAAAAAAATCGGATTTTCTGCATTCTGGACAGTGAAATCGCCGAGTCCACTGTGGGACTCGCCGCGTTCACTCAGAAAAGGTCCATCTCGACGAGTCCAGTTCATGTACTCGCCGAGTTGGTGCTCCAGTGGGCAGTTTTTCGAGTTTTATGGCATGTTTTGGATTAGAATCATTACCACAAAATGTTTTAGTTCATAAAATCTGATTTTGTTGATATGGTAATGATGATTCTCATCCAAATAAAAGATAATTATCAAAGTTTCATGATTTGTATTAGTTTATATGATTAGGCTAATTTCTTGAAACTTGTTTGATATGAATTATCTTAACTTATGAGTTTAATTAGATCATTGACAAATTGTTTGATTTTGTTAGTTGAAAATTTTGATCTAATTGTTTTTGGTGAAATCCATAACTTTTCCTCAAGTTAAAGAAAGTGAAAAGTCTCATTTTTAAATGCCATAATAAAATGGTTTTAAGTCTTCCATAACTTGTCCTCAAGTTATGGAACTAGAAAAGTCTTTTCCATAAATGTTTTATGAACTCCATAACTTGTCCTCAAGTTATGGAATGTGAATAGTCTTTTCTTAAAACCTATATTAAACTCATAAGTTATGGATTTGAAAAGTTTTGACAAATTTCAAAACTTGCCCTCAAGTTTTGGAATTTGTAAATGCAAAGTCTCTCTTTGAAAATTTAGTTCCAAACCTTAGAATTTTACAAGTTTAAAATTTAACCCTTATACTATTATAATATTATAGGTTTAACATATATGTATATATATATATATATATATATATATATATATATATATATATATATATATAGAGAGAGAGAGAGAGAGAGAGAGAGAGAGAAAGAGAGAGAGAGAGTTAGGTTCAAATATTTCTGACAATTATTGTTTGCTTGAAAGCACCAATGAGATTTTAGAAAAATATAAATCATCAAAATTAGGAATAAGGGTAGCTTGGTCATTTTATCTTTTTAAACCTAAAATAAATCTTGTATCTTTGGAAAATCATTAAATGAAATCTACAATATTTTTATAAACCCTAGCTTCCTCCAAATCACCGATACCTATTTTTTCCATCTTCAATTTCTCACTTCAACAAATCAAGTGATTGTGCTCCCATTCCCACCCAATTCACTGGTGTTTGTTCATCGTGGGTGTTTGTTCTTCAACAACCATCGTCCCTTCATTACCATCCCCACAGAAGTCGACCTCAACCCAAAAAAAGTTTCAATCGCTGACACAAAAGCTCACCTATCATCCTCTCAATCTCGTATGTAGCCTCTATTTCGGCCATTTGGTAAGTCGATTCAAAGGGTTGAAAAAAAATATCATCTTTCTTTTACAAATTCTCTCCAGTTTAATTCCTTTGTTTTTGCGATTTTTGGGTTCTAATCGATTTTTTTGTTGAATTTAAATTATATAACTTAGCTCTATTCATATTTTGGTTAGTAATGGTTCATTTAGATATGGGTTTTGTTGAGGAGCACGAGCTATTAACAAAGATTGGTATATAGCCTAATATATCAATAGTTTTGTTAATTGTACTAGAAAAACAAGAGGGGATGTGTCATCTTTTGCGTTAATTCCTTTAACAATACGGTAATCACCTCTGGATTCAATCCCTTTAACGATTAATGCATTGGTTATGTTCTCACTTTTTGTTTCGCACACCAAGTGTTTGATGAATTGTCTGACCCAATCACCGTTGCAAATAAATTGTTTTATGATCATATTTTATTGCCCTAATTATTCTGTCAGAATTACAGCTTGCTAATTTACTATGTTGTATGTATTCTGCCAAAATTTAAAATGTCATCTATATATTCTATCAGAATCAAATGGTAATTACAATTTAGATTTAATGATTCATTTAGAATCTTTTTTGACTATTAAAATGTCATATATTTTGTCAGTTCGTTTAGTGGATTAGTGTTTTTGTTAGATTTTGATGATTTTTTTTTCTTTTTAGGTTTTGAAGAGTTTGTCATTCTTGTGGAGAAGAAAGAAAATATGGAGAACAAGAGTTTCTTATACTAGAATGTATTCCTTCACAATGTATAAAACGAATCTTATCAATATTATTCTATCAGAATGACTTATTGTTTTTTGTTGGATTTTGATGTTTTTGATGCATTTGTGATAGGAATGACATGAAGACCCTATAGGAATGACGTGAAGAATGAATCAAAGACTGATCACATTCACAATTTAAGAACGTTGTTGTTTTTTAAGAATTACACTTGTTATTCTTTTAGAATGTTGTCATTATTCAAGAATGTTCTTTTTGTATCACAATCATAGATGTAATTATTTGATATATTATTAGTTCAAGAATCGATTTTGTATATTGTTTCATAATGTACTTATTCATGTTTTCTTTTTATTTATGTATTCTTATAGGATGTCATAAACTGTTATTCTAACAGAATCGCATTCTGACAGAATAAAATAAGTTATAATCGGTTATGATTAAAAATATATTAGAATTGAAATTGAATTAATTTTTTTTTTATAAAAATCAGAATTATCCCTTCAAATTCAGAAATTTCCCTTTTTAAATATAGTTAATTGTCTAAAATACCCTTTTAATTAATTTTGAGTGCTATTATGGTACATGATATTCCATTGTAATATCATAGACCCTCAAAATCATAATCATTAATTATTTTCATCTATTGGTCCAGAATTCTCCTTACATGCTAATAATAGTTACCTAAAACAAAATAACCTAACCCTATATATATATATATATATATATATATACACACACACACACACACACACACACATATATATATATATATATATATATATATATATATATATATATATATATATATATAAGAGTAAAGTCAGTCTTACCATTAGTAGGCCTCATTCACGAAGTCGGTCTATAAGAGGGGGGGGGGGGGTATAAGGTTACTGCCTATAAAATGACAGTTTAATGGGTGTCCACTCTCACCCACCGCTTCCTTGACTGGTGGAGGGTTGTTAGCCGAACGGGTTTGACGGGACATTTAAATTCTCATTACAAATATAATGAAATACTAAGTAACTAAACACTTATAAATTCCCAATCTTAGTTACTTAGGAAAATGTGAATTTGGTGCTAACCCATGAAATTGCACTTTGCACCTTGTTAAATCGTTAGTGGAGCGTGTGTTGTTAACTGGCACACTAATATGAGACTGAGAGTGCGTGGCAAAGGGTAGCTTGATTTTAATCATAGATCAATGGAGCGTGTGTGGTTAACCGACACATTGATTAGGTGGTTGTAACATTGGGTGTACCAAGCTAATTTGCATGGTTACTCACATCTTGTTTGTGATCCTCGGCATCCCAGTCATAAACTTGAAGGGCACAATCGAGATTTAAACATGCCATTGAAAAGTTCAATGAATCTCAAAGGATCTAGGGATTTCAATCCATTTAAAACTTAATAATCAATTTTGTTTTTGATTTTGGAAATTGGTAAGTCATCATTTACCCACCTTCAAATATTTTGCATTCAGATTACGACATCCCTCTTCCGAATTGTAAAATATTGTGTTGGGTCCTAGCCTTAATATTTCATTGGGGTGTTATATTAAGGACTTAAATCAACTAACTTGAATTTCTCCCATTGTAGATGTCTAGTTCAGTCAACTGTGGTCTTCCCAAATCTTTTGGAACAAGCTTTCCTCTTGAAGATGATATCCTACATGGCGATCAAGGTGAAAGATTAATCCTTTTATCATGCATTAGTGGAAATGGAAATCATACTTCACTTTCTCCAACTCCTCCAATTATTCTCCCTAACCCACAAGTTCAAAGACTTGAAAAGTTCAAGATCACTCAAGCCCTATTAGACAGTAAACACATGAATGGAAAGTCAGTGTGTGCACATGTCTTGGATATCAAGTCACACATTGACAGGCTGAGAATGTTGGGTGTCATGTTCCCAAGGAAGTTGGTTATTGATTGGGTTCTTCAGTCACTTCCCGAGTCATATAGTGAGTTTGTTAAAGACTATTATGTGACAGATCACGACATGACTCTTATTGATCTTACCTATTTGCTTGTTGCTGCTGAATCAACAATGATTTAGCGCAATGGTCAAGCAAATTTGATTGGAAGATCTATCTCTCTAGCTGACATTGGCAATGACATGGATATCCAAGAAATGATTCCTTCTCCTAAAGGAAAGGAATTGGCCATGATCAAAAGTTTTGATCATAAGGGAAAGCCTAAATCTAAGATTGTTCCATATGCCATTACCAATGAGCCTGTTTGTTTCTATTTCCAAGGAAAGGGACATTGGAATTGAAGCTGCCCTGACTACCTAAGAACTTTAGTCAGATTGTATGATCCTACTTCAGGTAAGTCCACTATCTAACTCTGTTAAGTTCCTAATTGTGGATTCTTCATACATAATGTGACAAGGTTGCATTTTGATGTTTTGTAGGACCATGCAAAAGGAAGGAAGCTTAAAGGAAGAGTATGCTAAATCTGGTCGCGAAGATGGATTTCAATCGCATGGTTCGATGATCGGATTTTTTAGCTGCTGCTTAAGAGTTATGATAGATTGCTTTGAAATTTGTAATAACATAGTTTTCATTTGTAATTGCATTGTAAGGAAAAGTTTTTCCGCATTTTATAAATAAATAATTTATTTTATTTTATTATATCTCCTTGCAATGGCATTTGTGAAAATTGATGTTTGTATGTTTCTATGTTAGCAATATGAATTTGATTCTTTCATTTGTGGTAGTGTCAAAATTTACCAAATAAGGAAAGAGTCTCAACCCCCAAGTTTCAGTTGGATAGAAACTTGGAATCATGCAACTTGTAGTGTGTGATGAATGAGAACCTTCATATTTGGTAAATTAAGACTAATTCCATGTTCACATGTATATGTGAGTCAATTAAAGGACTAGGGGATCAGGTACACTGGGTGTACGCTGGTCATGTCCACCTCAAAGAACGATAAGACTATTGATCATGATTTACTAAAGTTTGGTAAATATGGTTATGCTTACAAGTTTAAGTATAATTCTGAACATTGGAAAAGTTTCCATGTATGGCAGAACGAACAAGAAGAATCAAATTAGGGAGAAAGATAAAAATTTCTCCAATCTGGAAAGATGAGAGAGTACTTTAAGATTGTGTTTTATGATCATCTTAATGATTATGGAAAACCATATCACCATTGATCCTCTAAGGATATTTTAGTGCATTTGTATGGCTAAGAAGAGGAATTGTGAATTGCTGGAATGGTTAAATAAAAAAAGGTGAATCATACTTCGTTCCAAATCGAGTCTTAGAGTCATACTCCAAGATTGAGACTTGAGTGACATAATCTTAAGGAAGGTTTAAGACACTCATCAAATGTAGAGTAAAATGTTTCTTACTCTTGTACATTTTATATTGGTAAGTTGTGATGTTTTGGATAAAACAAAGACCAACTAAGACCAATGGTGTGAAGTGTTTATCTTGATAAGAATCCGCACTAACTCTTGAATATTTGACTGTCAAGTAATGTTCCTTGACAAAGTGAATCTTATATGTTAAAGAGTTCTGTGAGAGTCTTAAAGATCTTGAAAGTTTCAAGAACTAATCAAGAGTAAACCTATTGTTAAACACTAGCACACGACTTGAGGTTTGTAACCTATCTTGTTGACATATTCTTGTTTCAGTGGCCAATCAAGTTAATTTGACTATGCATGTGAGTTCTATGAGTTCTCAATTGTTTTCATAACAACCTAGGAAGCAATGGTAGACCCTTGTGGTGCCAGGTGGCAAGAAATTAAGATTGAACAAGTTCATTCCATATGAGTTTGAATTTGTCACTAACCTTGTCTTATGATTGTGGTTTGACAGATTCACATGGATAGGAACACATACACCGTAAAATCTAAGTGTCATAAGGTTTCTCTCCAATTCATGAAATTGGTTGTGAGGAAACTCTTTCACTAAGTAGGTTTTAAGGAGGATAGCAATTGTGTTATTTGCATTCTCAAATTCGATTATGATTACGACATCCCTCTTCATAGTTCGAATTGTGAGAAATGGCAAAGGTCTAAACATTTGAGACTTATTGTTGTAAGTTCTAAAATTGTTTAGACATACATGTGAGTTATCTAAGGAAAGGTGTATGAGTTTGAGAAGCCTAGATAAAGTCTTATCGAAGCATCTCGTATCAAAAATCTAAACTTTGGTAATGGAAGTCAATAAATATTGATTTCTAGAAGTCCAACTGATTTTTGGGTACTTGTCAAAGCTAGTAGGAGCATAAGTGTTATGCGAGTAAGATAATAATTATTGTGCTAGTGGGAGCATAATTATTATGGAAAGTGTTTCAAGTTATGTTGGAATGGTTCAACATAAGGAAATTATATATATGGAAATGTTAAGTGCATTCTCAAAATTTGATAATGATTACGGGATCCCTCTTCATAATCAAAATTGTGAGAACATGGCAAATAGAAATATTATAACAAAAGACTGATCAAGTATCATGTCTTTATGTTAACATTTTGAATCGTATCCTATATGCTTGGGGTATAAGATCGATTGCATATGCTATAATATTATTGTGTTCAAATTTTCCAAATGCCTAGGGCATTAAGAGGGAAAAAGGAATAGAACCAGATATGACTAAAGTGGTTAAACAATTGTTAAGGACAGTGGGAAGTATAGTATTGGATGAACCATATTAACATTATTATAAATAGATAGGATTCTATTAATAATGAGTTGTCGTATGGAAAATATGGAATGTTTCTATATTGGGGGTTGAAGAATAGATGAGAAAGTTAGAAACTTTTATGCAAGAAGGATGTTCAAAGGAATGTACTTTGAATTTGAGACTTCATTTCCATGGAATTGTCTTGTAATAATCTCCAAAGGAATATTTTGTAATATAGTTGGTCAAGTCTCTGTGACTTTTGGTACCTAGATATTACAAAAGAATCATTGCATGATAGTTTAGAATGTAACAATTTCTAGCAGTGACAAGAATTTGGAATTCTTACATTTGCAATAAAGATTTGGAATTGTGAAATGAGCATCATTGAAATGTTTTTTTTCAATTGATCTATTTCACAAAGTCAGGACCATAGACAAACATAGTGTGCATGCTTGGAGAGTGGCATAGCTATTGTTTTAATTCAAGTATTAAGGTTATAAATTGAAACATTATACAAGGAATAATGAGTAATCAATATGACACTCAAAAGTTATGGGGCCATATTGGATTAGTATTATTATTGTGTTTCACTTTGCATGTTTTTGAATTCCTGAATAAATGGGTTATTCATACCATCCACAGTCAATCATACTTTGGAAGTTGGTATTGAAGCAAGACTGTCATGAATGGGTCTGTAGAGGTATTTAAGCCATATCACAAGTTTGCTACATTGTTCATGAGTACTCCTAGAATAAGATTCGAGTATTGGATTCAACCCACGCTCATCTGAATCACTTCATGGATTTTATCACGAGTGATTGTGAGACGATGATATCTTATATTCTTGAAACGGAGACATGTGAGTTATAGTTACAAGTTGGTTGCACATTGACATACGTAAACGCACCAGTAACTTGGTGTTATAAAACGTATCGTTGTGTGTAATTTTATGAGTAAGTGCAAGCAAGCATTTGATTCAAAGTTTATCCGTTCCTTTTACCCCATGTGGATAAAAGCAATATCTGTTGGCCCCTCGATGATTTAGTGATAACAACCCTAAGTGCTTGGCCAAGCCTGGATTGATTTGATTTGTTCAATTAGTCGACTATCATCAATCGAAAATAGGGAAACAATAGATGGACAGAGAATATGATTATAATCCATGTCTCAGTCCATATGATATCTAGAATGGAGGAATATATGATCCCTTATCTAATAGACGCGTCATTGACTAGGTCAGAGTTCGACAATGACTTTTAAGAGCTAAGATTGCTAGTCGGGTTGTGGAGTCGTACTTGCAAATAATAGTTATTAGACTTATCCATGTAGGAGACTGTTGGATTATGTGTCTAAGCCCATAACTATAATTGGTATGTACTTGACCCAAGAGTAGCATGGTCCATTTGGGTTGCATGGCACCAGAAGAATTTGTAAGGCTGGACTTTTGAGAAAAGGATATTCATGATTTATAAATATATTATAAGTTCTAATATATTAATATGAAATCATATTATTTAATTAGTATCGATCAAGAATTAATTTGGAATTTATTTTGTGATCAAAGGAGACTAATTAAATATAAGGGGTTGATTTGTTAAAATCCATTCATTCTTATGGCGTGGGCTATAGCCAATTTTTAAGTGCAAGTATTCTCTCTCAAGTCCTTCCATTGTTGGTGGTGTTGTGTGATTCCATTTGAGGTGCAACACTTGGGCACTAAGTTCTTAAAGGCCAAACTCAAGAAAACTACAAGCTATAACAAATAGGTGATTCTATAACTCACTTTTAAGTTGTTTATGCCAATTTCATGCTAGTTGTAGGCTTAATGCTTTGGAAACAATATTGCATGTATTATTACAGAAAACATAGATCCAAAGAATTTAGGGTTATATATGCACCATAGGATCTTGTAGTATACTAAAACCCATCAATTTTGTGAGAAAATGCGTAGTGGTCTGCTCCCACTTCAACAGTG
Source organism: Lactuca sativa (assembly GCF_002870075.4). Lineage (NCBI taxonomy): Eukaryota > Viridiplantae > Streptophyta > Magnoliopsida > Asterales > Asteraceae > Lactuca > Lactuca sativa. The sequence goes on along the minus strand of NC_056625.2, from coordinate 174,617,424 downwards.
GAAACTCCAAGGGGTGCAACTTGCCGTAAGGGCGCTGGTGCTCAACCTTTACATTCCGGCAGCTCAAGCATCGCTCTATAAACCAAGACACATCCCTCTTCAGACGTGGCTACCAATAACTATGCTTCAGATCAAGGTACATCTTGGTAGCCCCATTATGAATGATGAATCTCGAATTACGGGCCTCCTCCATCAATACCTGTCGAGCCCCAACATCATATGGCACTCAAACCCGCCCATGAAGAGTCAAAAGTCCCCTGCTGTCGATACCAAAGACTGAAATCTGACCATTTACCCGCTCACTTTTCTGATTTTCTTCCTGTATGGCCTCCGAATGCGCTTCTTTGATCATTTCCAACACTAGGGGCATCACAGTCATCCTCATACACACATCCTGAATCAGGGTACTGACCGTCCTCCAGCTCAAGGCATCGGCCACCATACTGGCCTTGACTAAGTGATACAAAATCTCACAGTCATAATCTTTCACCACATCCATCCACATCCTTTGCCTCATGTGCAGGTTAGGCTGATCCATAAGATATCTCAGTCTCTTCTGGTCTGTATAGATGGTACATCGAACTCCATAAAGATAGTGGCGCCAAATATTGAGAGTGATACTTCGCTTCATGAGGCTTCATCTGCCTCGAAGCATATGCAATCACATGCCTCTTCTGCATCAACATATCACCCAAACCTGAAATGGGTGCATCGCAGTAGACCACAAAATACACAACTCCCTCAGGGAGGGAAAGTACTGGTGCCTCACACAGTCTCTGGCGAAGAGTCTTGAATTATGCCTGCTGCTCAGGCCCCCAATAGAACACAACATCCTTCCTTGTCAACTTAGTGATAAGAACAAAAATCTTGGAGAAGTCTCGAAGGAATCACTGATAATATACCGTCAACCCGAGGAAGCTCCCGAATCATAGATGGTGAATTCAACACTTCCCACCGGATCACCGCCTCTATCTTGGCTGGGTCAACCAAGATACTGTTCTGGTTGATGAGGTGTCCCAGAAACTGAACCTCGTGCTACCAGAAATCACACTTGGAGAACTTGTCATAGATCCTCTCCATCCTCAAAACTCTGAGAATCTCACGCAAATGGTCCTCCTGCTGCTCTCTAGTCTTCGAATAGACTAGAATGTCATCGACAAAGACGATCACCGATCGATCCAACATGGGTCTTCACACCTAGTTCATGAGATCGATGAACGTCACCGGTGCGTTGGTGAATCTAAAAGGCATCACCACAAACTCGTAATGCCTGTAATGAGTTCGGAAGGCCGTCTTCTGAATATTCTCCTCTCGCACCCTCATCTAATGGTAAGCAAACCTCAAATCGATCATGGAAAATCCTGATGCCCCCTACAACTGATTGAAATGATCATCAATCCTCGGTAATGGATACCGGTTCTTCACCGTCAGATTGTTCAACTCCTGGTAATCAATACACATCCGGTGTGAACCATCCTTCTTCTTGACAAAAAAGATTGGTGCTCCCCACGAAGAACTACTCTGGTGAATAAACTCCTTTCTTAAGAGCTCTTGAAGCTGAGAGGATAACTCCTGCATCTCAGTAGGTACAAGACGATACAGTTCCTTGGCAATTGGCGGCGCACCAGGGATCAAATCGATCCAGAACTCCACTTGCCTCTTAGGAGGCCCAACAGGTAATTTATCTGGGAAAAAGTCAGGGAACTCATGCACAACAGGAACATTAGAAATAGAAACGGATCTCTTCTCATCAACCCAGGTATCCACTACATATGCCAGATAACCCATACACTCATGCTGTAAACTCTGCCTCACCCTGGCGACTGAACAAAAAGCTGATCCTGACCTAGTTCCCTTGCTGTAAATGGTGAGCACCCTCCACTAGGATCTCGAACCCTCACCATCTGCCGCTCACAATCAATCAGGGCCCCAAACCGGCTCAAGCAATCCATACCTACGATAACACATACATCTACCATCACAATAGGGATAAGATCTATCAGATCTAACACAAAAAATCTCTAGCACATAACCCCGGTAAATGTTAGTAGCGGAGATCGGACGTTCATCAAGTATAGATACTCTTGATGACCTGATCAAGGCCTCCCGCGCAATACTAAAACCACAACAAAAAGATGATGACACAAAAGACCGACTCGAACTTGAGTCCAACAACACAAGCGCAGGTATATAATTCACAAGGAAAGTACCAGCCATGATGTCTGGAACTGCTCGGGCCTCCTCTGCTGTCAACTGAAATGTTCTCCCTCGAGCCCTCGGAGCCTCGGCCATCCCCTACTGGCCATCAGTAATACGTAGGGTCGCGGGGGTCGGAGTCTAAACCACTCTAGATGCAAACTGAGGACACTCGACCCTCAAATGACCCGTCTGGTTGCAACTAAACCAAACCCAAAATCTATCACAACTAGCATTTTTGGCTAGGAAATTTTGTCTATATGTAATCAATTCATGATGTATCTTGTAACTTCAAGTTGAAGGTTATACATGTTACTCATTCAAAAATCACCATTCGAATCAAAAATCACTCGTGATGCCTTAAATCCAATTCAATGCACCATATTCACTCAATGTTGGGTTGTAACCCTAACTTCCCGATTCAAACATATTATTGGGTCAGGAATCGTTTATTGGGCCTAATGGGCCAATAAACTCACAACTTGATTATTTTGCGCTAAGTATACTTATATGGGCTCTAATTGGACCCACATTCATTAAACTATAACATTTTGGGCCATAAGACTTTTATGGGCCTTATTGGACCTAAAATGTCTCACTTTGTTTCATGGGCCTTATTGGTCTGTAAACAACTTTCTTAAATCTTATTGGGCCATAAACCCAATTCCTTTATCATTTTTGGGCAGTAAACCCATAAAGAGGGCCCAATAGGCCGAAAACCTTCATATTGGGCCTATAATTTCAATAATATTCAATATAAGTCCAAAACACTATTTTCTCCAACCCCTCTCTAATTCTTGGTTTAAAAGAAAAAAAAGGAAAAAAAAATGAAAGGATAATTAGGGTGTTGTGTGACAACCCGAAATTCTATTATGTACAAACAGTATCAAGTCAATAGAAGTTAGAACAGTTGCAGTAAATTTTAAGACTTTTGGTATAAGTTTGAGTATTTTGGGATTTAAACTTAAAAGAGATATCAAGAGAGAGGATGGACTAGGGTTTTGTGCAACTCTGTTATTTCAAAACTCTATGATATTAGAGTTCATTTCTTAAATAAAAATATTTTCTGCCAAAAACCCCAGGAGTATATATATGATTCTGAGCCATAATTATTCATTAGTTACATTTCCAACTAAAGAAAAGCCGAATTCTCTCTCATGGATCTTCGGACTTTCGCCCCAAAATGTGAGTACTTCTATCTAGTTGTATTATATAGCTTATTATGTTCTTAATAACCTAGAAATCATATCAAAACATCAAGATTTAAGAGTTTACGGCCCAAGAAGTTCTTGGACCGTAAACCCTTCTTTAAGAGGCAAATGAGTGCCTAGTCCTTTCCTTGTGCAATGAAACTATGTCAGACTTGTATCTTAGTGTGTGTAGGACTAGAAAACACCCAAGAACACCAAGTGTAAGGTGTTCACGGCCCAAGAAGTTCTTGGACCGTGAACTCCAAACTCAAGGGCCAAAAGGTGCTTTAAACCCTCCAAAAGCCTTGGACACTAGCCTAGATTCACTCCTAGTTAATTTAAGGACTTGGAATCACCAAAAACCAATCCCCATGAGAGATTACGGCCGTAATCTCTAAGGGAATTTGTCCCAGGGTCGTGAACTCCTCTAAGGAGTTGAAAGGTACCATAATCTCTTCCACAGACTAAACCAGCAAGTAGGAATGCTTCTAGGGAACATTTAGAACTTCAAAACACCAAATAACCTAGGGCTTAGGAGCTTACGGCCGTAAACTCCTTGTGTGATGATTCTTAGAGAGTAAACTCAAGAATGGGGTCCTTTGGAACCCTAAACTCACTAGCCGTGTCCTACAACAACTTAGATGCAATCCTTAGGGCTAATAACACTTATTATAGGTTTTTAACATGTTCTAGGAGGTCTAAACATTTTGAATTAGTAGTTTAAAGCTAATTGGGTACATATACGTGTGATTATATGTTAACTAGGATCATAGAGTGTGTTCAAGACTTCACTTGACACCTAGAAATCCTACATCTTCAGTACATCCGTACCACTCACTACAGGTTAGTTCATACCCCTTAATCAATGGTTTAAATGTTTTTAAATGCTTTATGGGGGGGGGGGGGGGAATACAAGTTGAATACTTATAGTTATTACATCAATCATATGTGATTAATAACTACAAAACCGGTGATTTTTCTTACTGTTCAAACTGTTTTGCTTCAAACTGTTTTACAAATTCTTATACTTATCAAATACATTTACTTAAGCTCTGTTATACTTATTATCAGTTGCATGTCTATGTATGTATAGTTATATTAGCAATGTTTAAAAGGCTTAGGAAGGCCTGCCCGCCTTATTTCCTTTTCGCTGTTGAGATGTGGTCTGGTGGGGTATCGGGTATCCGTCCGAAGGTCGTTTAATTATTAGTTATATATCATGTGTACATATATAGTCATAAAGGTTCTTCAAGTTCATTCAATACCCTTGGGTAGAAAGGGTATACTTCCATGTCCATACGTGCCAGTTACATCACTAGTAAGTTACCATAGGGGTAGCACAGGAGGATACAATTACTATTACTTGAACAATGAAACATACAATGAGTCAGTTCATTCATGAGTCAGTACGAGTAATACATACAGTACATTACAGCTAGTACGCACAGTACATTACTATACATGCTAGATAGAGAGAACATACATTACAGCTAGCACACACAGAACATTTCAGTACATACAGGCTAGACAGAGAAAGAGTACACCTTCCAGTTAGCATATTCATTACATGTACATTTATGCAGTTATGTGAACCATTAAGCGGGCATGGCACTTCCTGCCATGACCGTTTTTGTATCCCGAATCTCCGTAATTGGGGAGCGTATGAGTTTTCGTATAGATCTATACTAGATTGACTATCCTACACCCTGTTGCTCGCTACAGTGGGACTTGCAAGTCTACGGGTGCCAAATGTCATTTCTTACGGCGTCTTACATCGTCGTTTTACTAGAGTCGGTAGCAGGATACAGGTTGATCACATGTTACTTGGAACATCTTTTGTTTTAAGGTAGTTAGTACCACGGTAGTCACTTATTACAAATACTACGGTACGATGTTATTTTCCCATTACATTCACTTCGTGAATATTCGCACGATGCACGGTAATGTAGAAACTATATTTTTGGTTAATGATAGTCAGAATTGGGAAAAAACACACACTCTAACAAGAGACATACACACAGACACGAGATGCCTTGGTAGAAGGCTACAGTTAGTAGGAAACATAGGGTTTTCTAGGAGAGTTCAAACATTATACAAAACATTGTACAAAACATCTTACAGAAACATCTTACAAACGTTTTCATATAAAAACAGACATTAATATACTTATGATCTCACTAGCGTTAAGCTGATACTCGCTTTCAAATAACTTGTATTCTCAGGTCACCAATAGACAGGTGCCAGGCTTTTGAGAAGATGGAGTTCGTTCAAGACTCATCTTTTATTTTGATATGTATATTTTGGTGTTTATAACTTTGACAGAACACATATGTATGAAATTATAATATTAATGCAATGGATGATGTTGTTGCTTGTTTACTATTATTCATTGTTGTGATACTATACATGACGTCCTCCGCCCCAGAATGTTTCCGCCATTCATGGTTTTGGGGTGTGACATATTGGTATAAGAGCATTGTTTATAGTGAATTGAGTATATCAACCCATAAAAGATATACCAACTATAAATACATTGGGATTAAAATACTCTGACTAAGTGTGTCGGTTAACCACACACGCTCCATTAACGACTTTGAGATTGAAAATATCACAATTGCTATCTATTTAAAATATACTTAGTGAAAGCGTTTCCTCACCATCATTTCTCATGAATCGGAGAGAAACCTTCTGACACTTAGATTTTATGTTGTATGTGTTCCTATCCATGTGAATTTGTCAAAACCATAATCACAAGACAAGGTTAGTGACAAATCCAAACTCATACGGATTGAACTTGTCTTCATTTACCTCTTTTTACACTCCTAAGCCAAATAATCGACTTCTCTCTCAAGTATCATCTGATTTTTCATCTAGATCATCAAGTTGTAAGTGTTTCTTCCCTTGGATTGTTGATTCCTTTCACTATCTTGTATGGATCATTGATTTCATCCATGAAATTACTTCATTTTGGTAGATCTTCAAGTGCTCTTCAAGAACACCAAGAACACCAAGAAACCCAAGACCACCTCCTAAGTTCTTGGACCTCAAACACCCCTAAAGGCTTCTATATTGTAAGTACTCCTTCCTATGATTGTTATTTACTAGATATGCTCCTTAGAAATCGTCCAAACCATGATCATCAAGGAGTGTACGGTCGTATACACCCCATGTCGCCGTACACCCCTTTGTTTAGTGCTATTTGGCTTCAAACTCATGTTCTATGCTAGTACATGTTCAAGAACACTTAGGGGATGCAAGATAGAACCTTGGAATACACTTTTATACATTTTTACAAGATCATCTAGGGTGTACGGCCGTACACTCCTTGTGTGGCGATACACACTCTTTTTGAGGTCCAAAACGGTAATAAACCTCCATTAAGGCTAAGCATTGGTCAAAACATACTTCCTAGATGCTTAATAGGACTTTAAATCACTCAATGGCGTGTTTCACCATTAGTGTGCGGCCGCACACCCACTTAGGTCGAACACTCTGGCCATACACACACATGAAACATACCATTCTGGCCGTACACACCTATGTGTGGCCATACACCTATTATATGCAACCCTTGGTACTTCTAACACTTAAATATAAGTGTTTCCCAAGTCCTTGGGTGTTTTCCTTTCAGGATTAGTTGTATAAACACTATTTATATACATATATGTGTCATTATATGCTTATTAGGATCCATTGTGCTCAAGTCTTCACTTACACTCAACATCCTACAAACCGATCTTTCATTCATGTCACTCACTGCAGGTGAGTTCATACCCCGTAACTTATATTTTAAAGGATTTTAAATGCTTTTATGGGGAGGAATACAAGTAGAAACATTATAGTTATTATATCAATCACATGTGATTAATAACAATTAAGCAAATGGCTTTCTTATATTTCAAAACTGTGATATCAAATAAACTACTTCAAATAGTTTTTCAAACTATTTTTCATATTAATTACTTTATTTAAATTCTTTTAATCTTATACCTTAGCAAATCATTGCTATATAGATATTTTATATAAGTAGTATTGAAAAGACTTAGGACTGATAAATTGCCTTATTTCATGTTCCTTGTTTGGTTGTGGACTTAGGGTGTCGGTTGTTTGTTCGAAAGTCGTTGGAATCTTTAGTTATACACTATGTGTATATGTATAGATATTAAAGTTCTTCATTCAGTTCAATACATTTGGGTAGCAAAGGTGTGCAAACATGTTCATTCATACAAACAACATTACTAGTAAAATATAATAGGTATATTTTAGCAAGTCACTACTTACTATTACTAGAACAATGAAACATACAAGAGTCAGTTCATTCATGAGTCAATACAAACATACTATTATGAGAAATAGAAAGAACATACTATGATGAGAAACAAAGAGAACATACACTACATTATACAATAAAACATACAATACACTAGAACAGAGAGAACATATAATACACTAGAACAGAGAGAACATACAATACTCTAGTACATAGAGAACATACAATTCACTAGAACATACTCTACAAAAGCTAGAACACTATAAAATTAATATGAGCCACTACTTCATGGCATGGCAATCTACTGCTGTGTCATGTTTTGCAACCAGAGTCTCCTGGAGGGAGAACGTGAGTTGGTGTATAGATCTATACGGGATTGACTATCCTACACCATGCTGCTAGCTATAGTGGGACCTGTAGGTCTACGGGTGACTAATGTCATACCATTTTGATGCCTTAGAGCGTCATGTTATACTAGTCTATCAAGTATGGTTACAATCATATCACATTTTACCTTAATTAATAAACTGGTTTAAGGTAGTTAGTACATTGGTAGTTACATACATACAATACTACTATACACTATTATTTTCCCATTGCATTTACATTGTGATCTTCTCACATAAACGGTAATCTAAACGATATTTTGGTAATGATAGTCATACTTGGGAAAGATACACACTTTTACAAACAACACAACACATAGAACATTTGGGCCTCGGTAGAAGGCTACTTTTTAGTAGAAAATATAGGATTTTCTGGGAGATACAAACATTTACTACAAACACTTACAAAAATTTACATCAAACATTTACAAAGACTTTCATACAAGTAATGACACTAAAATAATTATGAACTCATCAACTTTAATGCTGATCTACGCTTTCAAAATCACTTGTATTCTCAGGTCACCAGTAGACAGGTACCGATGACCAGGTTTTGCGAAGATGGAGCACGTTCAAGACTCATCTCTTATTTTGATTCATATTTTTGGTGTCTTATAAGCTATACAGAACACACTTGTATTAAAATTATATTATTAATGCAATGGATGATGTTGTTTCTTGTTTACTATTATGCATTGTTGTGATACTGTACATGACGTCCTCCGCCCCCAAACATTTATGCCGTTTAGGTTTTGGGGTGTGACAGATTGGTATCAGAGCTCTGTTTACAGTGAATTGATTATATCAACCCATGAAAGATATACAAATTATAAACACAACGGTATTAAAATACACAGACCAAGAGTTTATACTTTTAAATAATAAAATATTTAACCAAAGTATACATACCTGCATTCATACTAAATTCAGTGTCACTAGGACAGAACAAAAGTATTGCGATTGTTGGACAACACAAGTAGGCTTGGGAACATATGATCAGATCTGGGAGTGATATAGCCAGATCAACTATATCTTTCCGAGAAGTTATTAGCATGTGCCTAGGAATGGTTGTGGTGTTGCAGCAAGTCTAAAAACTTACCGACACTACTACAATGAAAACATTAGAACCGAACATAAACTTAAAATACTATAGGAGTATTTTGTGTTACTATAATTACTTATTTGAGAACTAAAGGTCTTTATTAGTAGGTCAATAGTTGCTTGGTGGATACACTAAGGTTATATGTGACTAAGGTGTCATAGACTTAGAATCTATGATCTTTGCTTTATTTCCTGTTCCTTGTTTGGTTGTGGATTTGGAGTTAGGGTCACTTATTCGAAGGTCTATCCTGTTTTGATTACATGCAACTGGTATGCACTATGCAAGTATTAAAGTAACTGATAAAGATCATCCTATAATTATCTTAACTACTATGCCTATTAACTATCTCTTTCATCCCTTTTCTCGCATAGATAACACGGCTGGATTCCATCCCCACAGCGACCCGTACTTCCCCAAACAAGGTATCGGAGGATGGCTCGATGTAGAGCCAGAAAAGAATCATCCAATCCCTTTGGATGACGACTTTGCAGAGAACTTTTCGGAGGATTCTGACTCCGAGCCCGAAGTCAATAACCTACCCCCAGTGGCTCAAATCCCAAACCCTAACCCTCGTCCATCATTTCAAGGTCCCACACCCCTGTGGGCAACAAAATTGAATAGATGGAGTCACGAACAGGGTCAACCCTTACCTTACAATGGAGATCGAAGCTTCTATAACTTGGGCGAGTGAGGCTCAGTGGACAGAGTCCTGCCTATTCTGGTCCGCAGGATTGCTCATAATGATGAGCATGGTAGAGCGGCCATCAACCGAATCATGGAAGCTGATGCCGATGCGGGAGTCAATACCGTTCTCATTCTCCATCTAGAGTCTGCTTATGAAAGGACTCAGAACAAGAATGCGGCCCTGCAGAGAGATCTTACTGCAACCCAAGCTGAAGTCAGGGAACTTCGAGCTCGGCAGACAATGTCCGAAAGGTGCATGAGGGATATGGAGCGTCGTCTGGCAGAATCAAGGACTCATTCTAGTGGTTCTCGTCGTAGATAGAGCCTACTCGACTTTCTCTTTTGGATATAACTTAAGTCTATGTAAAAGCTCTAGTTGTAGCTCCTATCTATGATAAGACTTTGAACTTGTTAAGTCTTGTTAGGTCTTAATTCTGTCAAAAAAATTCCTATCCAGGTGTGATGTAGGACCTACTCCTAGGTCATTTTTCCCAAACTTGCTATATCTGTGATACCAATATCATTGACAGATATCTACTCTCATGGAAATTATTATCCAAATGCTTTCATCTTTCTAGTACTAGATCTACATTCAATCATACTTTCAATTGTGTTGTTGGACTATGGAGAGTTAGTCCATGACTCACTCTCGTCGTTCTCTCTATTAAACTCTTATCAATATCTTCATCTTTGTGATCTTATAGCTACAAGATTCCTCCACGTCGATCAGCGAGGCGCACTACTCCAATAACTCCAAATCAAACTCCTCCTGCTCAATACAACTCAGCAGCTATCCAAGTTGCTGTGAATGCGGTTGTTATGACAACTTTAGCACAATTCACCACTACCGGTACTAGCGAGAGTGGGACTTATGTGCCTCCCACTATTGTCAAAGCTCCAATGCGCTCTAGAGAGTGCTCATTCAAGGAATTCACCAGCTGCAACCCCAGGGTCTTCAATGCAACTGGTGGAATCATTTCCCTCTCGCAATGGTTCGAGAATACGGAGTCGATCTTTGAGATCTGGCTCTGTGCAAAAGGGAGCAAGTTTAAGTTTGCCGCCTAAACCTTCGCGGACCGAGCCCTGACATGGTGGAATAGCCATGTCAAGTCAATATCTCTTACTGTGGCAAATGTTATCGACTGGGAAGCTCTAAAGGAGCTCATGATCGAAGAGTACTGCCCAAGGGGAGAAGTCTAGAAGTTGGAGCAAGAACTCTGGAGCCTAACCATGAAGGGCTCCGACATAGTCTCCTACACTGCCAGATTCAGCGATCTGGTAGCGCTATGTCCAGCAATGGTCCCTACTGAAGAAAAGAAGGTGGAGACGTATATCTGGGGGCTGGTGCCTCCATTTTAGGGGAATGTACTAGCTGCAAACCCCGCTACCTTCGACAGTGCCAAGCAATTGGCACAACGGTTAATTGACCATGGGGTCCGTACCCCATCAACAACAACAACCCTAGCCATCTCAGAACCCTCCAAGGCCGCTGATAACAAGCAGAAATTCTGGGATGAAAAGAAGAAGAACGCTGCATAGAAAGCTACCAAAAAGCAGTAGGTCGTAGCAGTTCATGCTGCGATAGCACCTGCCGCTGCTGCGCCGGTGAAGCAGTACGCGGGGAGTTTGCGAAAGTGCAACAAATGCAGTTTCCACCACAACGGACCCTGCCAGGAAATGCAGTGCTCTAACTGTAACAGGAAGGTGTACACTGCCCATTTCTGCAAAGCTCCGGCAAGGCCAATCAACCAAGTCCCCGACGCTGGTGTAGGCCAGGATTGCTATGGTTGTGGTGAGGTGGGCCACTACAAAAGAAACTGCCCGAAGGCATGGAATGCCGGTGGAGTAGGAAGGGTTTTGGCTATAGGCCACAAGGAAGCAGTTGCCGACCCGATAGTGGTCATTGGTAAATTTCTCCTCGATAACTCTTATGCATGCATTATGTTTGATAGTGGAACGGAGAGGAGTTTCCTGAACCAGAAATTTGCTCACTTACTTAAGCAACGATCACTGACACTTAAAGAACCGTTCACTGTAGAAATAGCTAATGGAAAGACTGAGAGCACTAGCAGTATATACATAGGATGTACTCTATCTCTAGATAGCCATTCATTTTCAATCGACCTCATGTCGGTCTCAATTAAAAGTTTCGACGTCATTATCGGCATGGATTGGTTGAGTCTGCATCGTGCCGTCATCATGTGTTATGTAAAGGCCATTAGGATTAATCTACCATCTAGCGAAACTCTAGTTATATATGACGACAAACCCGACACGAACCTTCGTATCATCTCAAGTATTCAATCCCAGAAGTACCTACGAATAGAATGCCACACATTCCTAGTTCATGTTGTCGATGTGAGCCAAGAGACGAAAGATATAAAGAACATTCCAGTGATACGCGACTTTCCCAGCATCTTTCCAGAAGAACTCCCAGGATTACCTTCGCTACTTCAAGTTGAGTTTAGAATCGACTTAGTTCCAGGGGCTACCCAGTAGCCAAATCGCCCTATCGTCTAGCATCAGCTGAGATGCAGGAACTGTCCGGTTAATTTAATGAACTACTCAACAAGGGCTTTATTAGACCAAGCGTCTCACCCTACGGGCTCCGGTCTTGTTCGTGAAGAAGAAAGATGGATCGTTTCATATGTGCATCGACTACAGAGAACTAAACAAGCTCACCGTTAAGAATCGTTACCCTTTGCCTCGCATAGACGATTTGTTCGACCAACTGCAAGGGGCGAATTACTTTTCAAAGATAGATATGAGATCTGGGTATCACCAATTATGAGTGTTAGAGGAAGATGTTCCAAAGACATCCT